>NW_021703779.1:43142702-43235708 GCF_005190385.1 Monodon monoceros
ATCCTGGGACAGAAAAAGGATAAGGTTCCTCTCCTCAAGATCTTTATCTCTGCATCAACTATTAAGAGCATTTTTAATTTAAATTTATAATCATATAAAGGTTTTTAAAATGTCAAAAAAAAGTAAGGCATTAACCTTGATACAATACTATTAACCAAACTACAAAATTTCTTCTGAGTTCATCAGTTTTTCCACTGAAATCCTTTTTCTGTCCCAGGATCCAATCTGGGATTCCACATTGCATTTGTTGCCTTAGTAACGTCAGGTCTCCTTAGTCACCTCCTATCTGTGACAGTTCCTCAGACTTTGTCTGTCATGACCTTGACATTTTTGAAGAGTAGTGGTCACCTATCTTGTAGAATGTCCCCCAATTTGTTTTTTTCTGATGTTTTCTCATGATTAGAATAAAATAGAAATGTCTCATGATCAGTTAGAAATAAATTGAAGTTGGAGGGGGCCCTTTGGGGGCTAAACTTAAGAAAGGGAAATTACATTTCTCTGGCATCTTGCACCCTTCCTCAATGCTCTCTGTCCATCTCCAGTCCTCTTCTTTCTACCCTTAGTGGGGCCAAGATTTTCTAAGCACTTGCTCTGTGTCCAACCCAATCATGGAGGCAGGGAGCACTGCAGAAGAAAGGTGCCTTTTAAATTTTTCATTTTTTTCACAAGTGTCCTCAAACTCTAGGAAGGAATTCCAATCTCCTACACTGAGACTACACGGAGGCAGTATAGTGCTCCTTTTGAAAAGATTTGAGCAGAGGCAGTTGCTCCTGCACCTGGAATTTATTACATTACTTATTGTGTGAAAAACAGTGATGCCCCATCAGCAAACTATTAAACTTGCAATGTGTGTACTACATTTTGGGGAAGCTTCCTGAAGTTGCCTCCTTAATTGGGTGATGTGATGTTTCATCTCAGAGGTTCTGATATTTCCTACTCTTGGTGGAGGGAGAAATAGCAACTCAGTGTTTTTGGAGTTTCAAGGGAGATGAGAAGTATTATGAAATCATCAACGTTGAAGCTCAGAACATGATCCTTCCAACTGATGCCACTGGCTAAGATTTATTATCTTTTTCTGAAAAAAGTTTGGGGATTTTTTTCATAGCTCTATTGAGCATCAATGCTAGAAGAAGATGCTGTTCACAGTCCTGCCATTTCACACATGAGATCACTGAGACCAGAGAGGGAAAAACAACCAATTACTCAATCAATGAAATCTCTATTGCCCATTTTCTAGGTGCTCAGGTCTGTACTGGTTGGTATAAGGGCATATAAGTTTATAGAACATTGCTTCTATCCCTAAAAAGCTTAAAGATCCAGCATGGGAATGATTACTACTCCATTTAAAGTGACAGTGAACAAGGCAGGATAGTGTGTTATGGTGTTGATGTCATAAGAATTAATAGACAACTGCAGTAAAAGCTTGAAAAGGCCTTAAAGGGGAGGATCTTTAAAACTGAGCTGGATCTTTAACAATTGATAGGATTTGGAGAGATTAAAAAACCAGACTGTGGAAGGCCCCAAAAGCCAGGCAGAAAAGGTTGGAGGATTTGGGGCACACGAGGGGAGTAGTGTTTATAGATGTTTAACCTGCCTGAGATGTGCAGTGGGAGTCATTGCCAGGTGAGTGTAACATTTATTCTGGGCCTCCCGGAGGCAGTGCCAAAGCACTGTGGTCCACTGGTGAGACCAGGAATCAGGTAGGAAAGGAAAGCTGCTGTATGGAGCAAGTGAGAGAGAATTTTGGGAGTAAATGTATCTCTGAGTGTTTTGGGCCAGCCAAAACCCAAAAGAGGGAGAGTGGTGCACCTAATCCTAGATCATTTAGCTCTTATGTAAAATCTTGGTGCCTCTGACACCAGGTGTCCCACTTCTGGGGCGGGTGTGTGCGGTCCTGAAGGCTCTGTGACTTGGGAGAACAAACCCTCTCTAAAAGAGCTCAGGCTGTAGACTTTGCTGATTAAAATCAGGGTCTCCAGAAAAGGGAACCCTCCTACACTACTGTTGGGAATGTAAATTGATGCAGCCACTATGGAAAATGGAATAGAGGTTCCCCAAAAAACTAAAAATAGAGTTGCCATATGATCCAGCAGTCCCACTCCTGGGCATATATCCGGAATTGTCCAGAAATCCACTTTACTTTTTTGCATCTCAAATGTTTGCCACAAACCTTTGTTTTCATGGAGAACACAAGCTCGATAAAAATATAATTGCAAACTATAGGTAGCTTTAGAGAAAACCATAATAGTAAAGATAATATGCACCATTTATTTAGTGTATATGCTATGACCAAGAGCTGAGCTGGATGCTCTACACATGATATGTCCATTTTCCCTAAAAATCACACAAGGTGAAAATTACTGAACACAATTTACAGGTGAGGAAACTGAGTTGCAGATGTGTGGAGCTACTATCCAGGTCCCACAGATAGCAGTGGTGATGGGATCCTAACTCGAATTTCTTGGGCTTCAAATGACTTGTTCTTTGCCCTATGCGTAGATGTTTCTCATTTCCACTCACTAAGTGCTGGCCCTTCAAGTTGGTCTGGTTAAGAGGCTGTATTTATTTTTCAGAAGCTGTAGCCAGACCATGAAGCCTTCCTTGTGTTCCTTTTTCAGAGCTGGTTTTCAGAAATACACAAAGAAATCAGCCCTGCCCTTTCCAGCCATAGCCTGTTCAAGGATCAGTGGCATTTGATCTTTGGATTCCCTACCCTATGGACCAGATGTGAATCTAAACATCATCCGAAGAGTTCCCATAATGAAAGTTCATACTCAAAAACACCCTTTTGCCACGGTTGTAAATATTTGGGATACTTATGCTTTGGGATTCAAAGGCAGTTTCAAAAGCAAGTGTTCCAGAAATGGCTTCAGCACTGGTAACACCATTGAGATCCTAAGATGACTACTCTAAAAATGAACAAACCCATTTGGAAGTTGAACTGCCGACAAGTTGACTAAAAACAAGATATGATCCCCTCCCCATCTCCTACTCCAACCAAGTTAGTACTCCATATCTGTAAAACGAGTGGAGTGTAAATTGGTGTGTGTGTGTGTGTGTGTGTGTGTGTGTGTGTGTGTGTCAGGTGGGTGTCCTCCAAGGTAATGAACAACAGGAGACTGAGAGACATGTGGAATTATCCTGCTACCTGAGTTCCTTGCCCTAAACCTAGACCAAAGGGTTTTTTTTTTAGATTGATAAACAAGGACATTTGTTTCCATTTAAATTTCCTATGTTACAACCAACGCTAATTTTCATGTTTATAGGACATTTATATTGTTTATGTATTTTGCCCACTTTTTATTGGTGCATTGGTTCTTTTTTATTTCCTCTATAGATTTATGTCATAATGATGACAACCTTTTTCCATATTTGCTGCATGAAGGTTTTCTCAGTTTTCTTTCTGCCTTTCAATTGTCTTTATGGTGGTGTGGTGGATATTGTTATTTTCCACCTAAATCTGTTCTCCCCTTTTCCATAGTCTAGTATAGCTGGACATGTGGCTACCTAGCTAGGGACTACATGTACTACTCCTCCTGTAGTTAAATGGAGCCATATGACTAACTCCTTGCCAATGGAATGTGAGCAGAAGTGATGGTTGCCATTGTCTGACTAGGTCTTTAAGAGAGTGGGAGTGCTTCCTTCCTACACTTCCCCATGCTTCCCAGCTGGAAATCCGGATGTTAGACCAAAGGTTTTTAACCTTTATTTTTTGCCCTATGAACCCCCAGCTGCTGCTCTGGTTGATGTGGAAATGGGAGTTGGGGGAGGTCAAGCCCCACCCACACAGACTCTTGCTAGCTGTGGGCAAGTATTTGCCTAGCACAGATTATGTGTTTAGGAGGCAGCAGCTCCAAGAGGAGTTGAAAAACCAAAGTTCTGCTTGCACTGTAACCTCTAATATGCTATATGACCTGGAGCAAGTTATACTGTCTGGCACCAGTTTCTTCTTTAAAATGTCAGGGTTGGGCTAGATAAGCCTTAAAGCCTTGGTTCTAAAATTCCTTTGATCTCTTTATTGCATTAAACACAGAAGTACAGAAAAAGATGTGTCTTAGAGAAAGTAACATCATGCATAGCCCTGTTCCTGAAGAGGAGTGGAGAATCCGATTGAAAGGCAGGTTGGGACTACATTGTGAATGGCCTTGAAAGACAACTGAAAATGTTTGGACCTTACCTTATTGCCAAGGGGAATCACTGAAGGTTTCAGACTAGGGCAGTAGGGCTGAGGAAAGTTTTAGGTAATAGAAAAATATATCCCCAGAAAGAAAGTGTAATAGGATAAGAACACTATGGAATGTATCAGGAAGGTCTTCTTGGCAGACTCTAAAAGATTTCACCTGTACTCTTCTGTTTTCATAGATGCATTTGTTTTGTTTTTAATAATGTAGCATTGAATATCACGATTTACAAGTTTTTATTTGAAAAAAAAACTACCAAGGAGGAAGCTACTGTTTCCTCCTTACTACTCTTTTTTTTGGGGTGGGGTGGGGATAAATGATATATTTTAAATGTCTTGTCAGAGAGAAAGAGCCATTTAGTATAAGGCTGCTGGCTTTGCTCTCCCTAGGGAAGTAGGGTCTCTAGAGTCAGAACGCTCCAGCTCCTTTATAGGAATCAATGATGTTTGAGGGATAAAATAAAGTGATCTGCTTGACATTTATTTAATAGGAATAAGTTTATTGATAGCTTCTAAAATAAAATCTGGCACCACTCCTCACCAAACTGTTCACTCTTTCTATGCCTCCATTTTCTCATCTGCAGGGTTGAGCTAATGAAAGTACCTACCTCACAGGGTTATGAGGATTCAATAGTGTGATTTTTTAAAGTGGGACTTTTCATTGTCCAATAAATGTGGATGAGAGAAGAATAAATCCCAGATGAGTTAACAATGAACATATTTTCAAAGATACTGAATATATAAAGCATCTTTACTAACAGAGAAGAAAAAGTATAGAAAAGTGGGCTAAGGACACAGACAGTTAACCAAGTACAGTTATTACGTGGAGTACATAGCCCTTTAACTCGGAAGTGTCACTTCTAAGGAAATGGAGATGCAATGATGATGTACTCATAGGATTTAATTCTTAAATATTGAGTATACATGGTGGAATTATGGATGAACTTTTTTTTATTGATCTGGATCTTCGTATTCCTCTTCTCCTTCTAACAATATGTATTACTTGTATAGCAGTTTTTCTTTTTTTCAGAGAAAAGTTGTCCTGGACAAAATGATGAAAATAAAGAAGTTTTGCTTCACTTTGTGAAACCTGTTTCCTTTTCCACACTACCTCTTCCCTCCTGCCAGTCCAATTCTCCACATGGTTTCAAAGATTCAGCCCTAACTCTTAGGCACACTTGGTTCCTAATCCAAGTCACACGCAATTTCACTATCCTTCAGCCATTGTGGTACTTCCAAACTTTACCAATTTCTTCTAGTGCTCGTTGCTATTGGCTAAAAGGAGTGGATGTAGTTATATGAGGCAATCTCCATTAGTCTATTGATAAGTTAGAATGCAGTCTCTGCTGATGATGGAAAGGGGTTCAGCTGTTTCATCTTTACAGAGGAAAGGTGGCACTGTGCATTATGATTGATTCACATGTCCTGAGTAAGATGGAGCATTTCCAGGAGGCACAATGGGAAACCCCTGGCATTCCTGCCAGCAGCCTCTAATGGTTACTCCCTTGGAGGACATGGCAAGTCTATTACAGCAGTCTTTCCAGCTGAACCCTAGCGCAGCCTCCAAATCCTGACCCAGGATTCCTGAGCACAGTGCTTTATTCTAGCTCCTCAGAGTATCATCTTAGCTTGTTAGAGATGCAAGTTCTCAAGCCCCACATCAAATTTACTGAATCAGAATCTGGGCTTCATGTTCGGGAAGTCTTGCAGAGTATACAGCTCTGGCAGAGAATTACCTAAATATAACCCAATCACCCATTGCATTGTTTCGTCAAGCATGGTTTGAAGTCAGTTTGTATTAAATCACCTAGGATGTTTATTACAAAAGCTGATTCCTAAGTTCCTCCTGAGAACTTAGGATGATGCCAGGAATCTGTGTTTTAAACAAGTGCCCCAGAGAATTCTTAAATGTAAACTGGGTGGTGCAGGGTGTTCAGATCTAACCTGGCTGGGCCTCTGGAAAGCAGTGCTTTCCTTCTAACACATGGGACAGGGTGGGGTGGGGCTGGGGTGTCCCTAGGTATCCGTTGATAAAGGTCCTGGCCTCTCTGAGGACAGGTCAAGGCATAAATTATCCAGTGTGTGAATGTGGAAAACAAAGGCTGTAGAGTAATACACCATTTACTAGGTGAATGTAGCTTTGCTGAACCGTAACTGTAACATAATGATAATCACACCTGACAAAATATCATGGGGAGAGTTCCATTAAAAACTGTATTTAAAACTTATGGTGCATAGTAGGCACTCAAGCTTTCATGTCTATTGCTGTATACTATTATTTCCATTTATTCATCATTCTGAATATATGATCAATAATAAACAAATAGCTAATATTGAGTGTTAATTATATACCAAGTACTATGTGAAGCATTTTATATACATTATCTCATTTATTCTTCACAACAACCCTACTGGGATGATACTATTATTCTCTTCATTTGACAGATTAAGGGAATTGAAACATGAGGATGGGCCAAATGTTCTGCAGGTCTTTAACCCTAGACACTGTCAAATATTCCAGGCACCAAGTGAGTTTGGTGAAGGAAAATGATGTATGAGACAAGGTCTTGGAACAAAATTTTTTATAATTTTGAAGCATGCCACAAATAACTAAGAAGAAGAAGTATCCAGAAGTTCCAAGGGGTGTACAGAGAATGTCATAAACTTTCAAAGGAAGAAGAGGTCACTTTCAAGCTCAATGATCAGGGCAGATTTTATGAAGAAGGCACCTCTTAAATGTAGCCTTGTAAGGCTACAAGATCTAAGGGTCCTGGTAGGAAGAAATTGAATGTTACTACATGGAAAATATAAAGATCTTAAATAGCATCTGGCACAGAGGAAATGTTCAGTAACTATCAGCTATTAAAATGTATCTATACTACTACTATCAGTATTATTAATACCGTTACCCTTACGGAGGAGAGAGAGTAAGGGCTTCTACAGAAGCCACATGATGGGTACAAATCCACTAATTTCACCTCACCTAGAATTCATCTGTCTCTCAAAGAGGTTATTCTGAGAAACTTCATAAAAGACTACATTTTATATATGAGTTCCCTTCCTCAACAAGCCAGTCTGTTCACTGTCTGAAAAGACCATGAGAGGTGGGTGTGATGTGACTTTTTGTAAACTCATCCACATCTTGCTGCCTAGACCATGTAGGTGACTACATGGAAGTAGTAGGTGACTACTTCCTTCAGACTATCCCCTGGGATTGAGGGTCACACCCACAGTCCAGAGGGTCACATCCCCCTGAACTGATCTGTGGAGATCTCATTGCTGGGAATTTCTTCTGTGTCCCTTGAAATCAGCCATAGAATGGGTCCCCATCTCTCAGAGGATAGACACGATCCACCCATCTTGTCCTGAAATGTTGGGGTCCACCTCACCTCAAGCCTCACTGGCACCCCACATAATCCAGGACTTGTGGGTTTTGGAGCCGGGAAGTACTCATTTCAAAGCCTGGAGCTCTCAAGTCCTGGTTGTATGACCTTGGGCAAGTCACCTGTCTTCTCTGAGTCTCAGTAAAATGCCCATCTTTGAGGGTATCTATGCATCTTAGTGACGTGTGCCAAGTGCCTGGCTCCTGGCCACTTTCCACAAGAATTTTCTGAGCACCTGCTATGTGCCCAAGTACTGTTCTAGGTGATGGGGATACCACAGAGAACAAAACCAACAGAGTCCCAAATTTCATAGAGTAGGTCAGTATGTATATAGCACATCAAAGTGTAGCAAGTGCTACATAGAAAGATTAGGCCAGGTCAGGGGAAAAGGCATACTGCCGGCTGGAGGGATGTACTTAAGGTGGGCAGGGAAGGCCTCGCTGATAGGTCATTTGAGCCGAGACAAGAGGGAAGTGATACTAGAGTGTCACACTCTGACCTCAGGGTTTTTATCCTGGATGCTTCCCCTGCCTGGGACACTCTGCCTCCAGAGAGCCCCATGGCTGAGTCCCTAACCTCCTTCAAGTTTCTCTGCTTCATACTTCCTTCCTTGTGAGGCCTTCTCAGACACTTCCTTCGGAAAATAGTTGCACACCACAGTCAGTTTCTGCCTCCTCACCCTATTTAATTTCTCTCCATAACACTCATCACCACCTGGTATATATTTATTATGTACTGGTTCAATAACTGTCTCTAAAAGAGAGGTTGGCAGACTATAGCCATTGGCCAAAACTGGCCCACTGTCTGTCTTTGTAGATAAAGTTTTATTGGAATACAGCCACACTTGTCCCTTTGCATATTGTCTGTGGCTGCTTTCCCACTACAACAGCAGAGTTGAGTAGTTGTGACAGAGACCATATGACCCTCTTAGCTTAAACTATTTGCTATCTGGCCCTTTACAGAAAAATTGGCTGACCCCTGTTCCAGCATATAAACCCTGTAGAAGCAGGAACTTTGTTTTATTTATAGCTATCTTCCCAGGTTGTAGCACAGTGCTTGGCAAACAGAAGACCCTCAATAAATATTAGGTTGCTGAGTGAATGAATGAATATAGGAGAAGTGTGATTGGAATAACTAGAAAACTAGGCCTGGCTTGCGTCAGATCTTGAATGCTGTGCTAAAAGGGCTTGGCTGTTCTCTGATGGTGGTGGAGGTGTCCTACAAGGAGGAGAGTGAGGGAATCTCTCCAGGTTCTGTCCATGAAGAGGTTAAACAGCTGTTTCTACCATGAGATTGCTATTATTCATGACAGCATAGATATTAGAGGTATCCTATGTAAAGTATGGGCATGTGGGCACCATTGACTGACATTTGGTACTATTATTCTAGGCAGAATAGAGGTTGTTTAAGGGCAGGACACCCAGGGTCACAAAGTATATGAATACTGCTTCCCCCACAGACTAGCTGTAGAGCCTGGAAAATTTAACGAACTTCTCTATACCTCAGTATTACTCATCCTCAAAACAAAATATTAACAGATCCACCATCATTGGGTTGTTTGTGGATTTAATAGGTTGCAAAGCGTTTGGATCAGTTTCTGGTACGTAGGAAATTCTTCATGAATATTAGCTGATATTAGTGATTCTCCATTACTAACAACTCTCCACGATGCCCCCTCCCATGTGTGTATTATTATCACAGTGTATGATATTGTATAGTAAAGAATTTAACCTCACCCCAAGAGAGGTCTGGCCTTTGCCCTTGGCTTCTGGAAGATAATATCTAGGCCTTGGAATGTCATGTGTGATAGGAATGTCTTTGTTCAATGGGGAGTCTTAATCCGAACAGATAGTAACTATGTGATTTAGAGTGGGGGCTTTGAGCCACACCAATAGTGTGATTTAGCGTGGGGGACTTGGTCCAGCCAGAAGATAACTATGTGATGTACAGTGGGGACTCTGAGCCACACCAAAAACATGATGAAGGGTGGGGGCTTTGGGTCATGCAGCTTGACTTCCTGAGGGCTGGAAACTGAGATCAGCCAAGTGGGCAGGCAACTAGGCCTACAAGATGGGGCCCCATTGGAGGCTCTTGACACCAAGGCTTGGGTGAGTACCCTGGTTGGCAAAATTCCATGCTATTGTCAGACATCAATGCCAGGAGAGTAACGCTGTCTTGATTCCATGAAAAGAGGACAACTGGAAGCTTTGCATTTGATATCCTCCTGGATCCTGCCCTGTTCATCTCTTCCTTTAGCTGATTTTTATTTTAGTCTGTATCCTTTCCCTGTAATAAACTGTAACCATTAGTATAACAAGCTTTCAGTGAGTTCTGTGAGCCCTTCCAGCAAATGATTGAAACTGAGGGTGGTCTGGGAAACCCCCTGAAATTGCAATTGTTGTTAGTAGTGACAGTGGTCCTTTGTGGACTTTTCCCTCTAGCTTCGCAGTTGGCTATCTTTTTGCAAATGTGCAGAGTGGGGGCCTCCTTGTACCCCAGGCCTCTTCCCCACCTGCCGCTTGAGAGGTACTGTGTCCCCACATATCTTCCCCAGGAGACCTATACCCTCCTCGGCCCCTCTCTGTCTCTGAAGCTGACAGAAGGGACAGGGCCACCACCTCATCTCAGGGGCACCATCTCATAGGGGCCACAGGACTGGACATTTCTGACAGAAATGGGGATCTGGGAGGGAGGAGGATACATGTTTCCCTTCTTTCTTTTCTAGAACTATGTGATGAGTGCCCCTATCCTCATGCTGTGGCCTCACACTAGGGCCACAGAGGTGAACAGACAGGGCCTACCCTAAGGGGAGTGAGGTCCCTATCCCGAGGGGGAGAAAAACACATCAATACATAATAAGGACAACAATCATAATATTAAAAATTAGCAAAACAGTTTGTTCCTCCTATGCTTGTGCACACAGCTCTGTGCACATGTGCAAGTGTTTCTTTATGACACATTCTTAGAAGTGGAATTGCTGAGTCAAGGTAGTTTATTCACTCAACAGATGCCTAATGAACACGTATTGTATACCAAGCACTGTTCTAGGTGGTGGACAACTGTTATTCTCTTGGGCGTGAGGTCCCTGAGCTCTTAGCAGTTTTTTCTCCAGACTGTAGTAAGGACCCTGACCTGCTCAAGGGTGTCTGTTCAGAGTGTGCAGTGTCTAAACGGTTATGGGGTCTGTGTCTTGAGTATGTCATTTCTGAACGCTTTGGGAGTTTGTGTTCCAGGAGGTGAAGTCTCTGGGCTATTGGGGGGATCATTTCTCCAGTGGATGAGGTCTCTGAGATTTGGGGGGGATCTTTTTCAGGGTATAAGGTTTCTTTTTTCCCCAGCTTTATTGAGATATAATTGACATATAACATTGTGTAAGTTTATGGTGTATAACATGTTGATTTAATACATTTATATTTTGCAAAATGATTACCATCGTAGTGTTGGCTAACACTTCCATCCCATTACATAGTTACCATTTCTTTTCTGTGGTGAGAACATTTAAGATCTACTCTCTTAGCAACTTTCAGGTTTATGATACAGTATTATTAACTATAATCACTATGGTGTATATTAGAGCTCCAGAAATCGTTCATCTTATAACTGGCAGTTTGTATCCTTTGACCAATCTCTCCCCACCACCCCCGCCCCGGTAACCACCATTCTACTGTTTCTCTGAGTTTGGCTTTTTTAGATTCCACATATGTGATATCATATAATATTTGTCTTGTCTTTCTCTGACTTATTTTACTTAGCATAATACCCTGAAGTTCCATCCAAGTTGTTGCAAATGGCGAGGTTTCCTTCTCTCTTATGGCTGAATTCTATCGATCTACCTATCATCTATCTATCTGTCTATCTATCTATCTGTCTGTCTATCTGTCATCTGTCTATCATCTATCACCTATCCATCTATGACATCTTCTTTATCCATTCATCCACTGATGGACACTTAGGTTGTTTCCATATTTTGGCTATTGTGAATAATTCAGTAATTGAACATGGGGGTGCAGATATCTCTTTGAGATCCTGCTTTCATTTCCTTTGGATAAATGCCCAGATATGAGATTGCCAGATCATAGGGTAGTTTTATTTTGAACTTTTTGAGAAACCTCCATACTGTTTTCCACAGTAGCTGCACCAATTTACATTCCCATCAACAGTGCACAAGGGTTCCCTTTTCTCCACACCCTCACCAACACTTGTTATCTCTTGACTTTTTGAAGATAGCCATTCCAACAGTTGTGAGGTGATATCTTTTTGTGGTTTTGATTTCTCAGCGTGTGAGGTTTCTAAACAGTTTTGGGGGTTTGTTTCTCAGTGTGTGAGGTCTCTGAGTTCCTCGAATGTCTTTGTCCCTGGTTGTAATGTTTCTGAGCTTTTTGGAGGTCTGTATGCCAGGATGTGAGATCTCTGCATTCCTGGAGAGTCTGTGTCACGATGTATCTGAGCCATTGGCAGGTCTGTGTTCACATATGAGCTGTCTGTCTATTTGGGGGTCTATATCCTGGGTTTGGGGTCTCCTAGCTATTTAGTGTGGTCTGTGTGCAGGACTGGAGGTCTCTGGACTCTTTGTGGGTTCTGCATCCAGGATTTGTGGTCTCTGAACTCAGAGTGTGAGTTCTCTGAGATGTTTAGGGGTCTATGTCAATGTGTGAGATCTATTAGCTGGTTAGAGTCTTTGTTTTTGAGTGCCCTGAACTGGTTGGCTGACTCCCAGGGTATGAGGTCTCTGGCCATTTGGGAGTATGTATTCTTGGTGTATGATCTGTGAGACAGTTTTGGGTATGTGTCTAGGATATGTCTGTCTGCAGGTCTCTGAGCTGTTTCTGTATCTATTTTCAGACTGTGAGGTCTCTGAGGTATTTGGGGAGTCTGTATCCAGAGTGTGATGTGTCTCAACACTTTGGGTATCTGTGTTCGATGGAGTGAATCCCCGGAGCTATTTGGAGATCTCGGTTTATGAGCTGTATGGGCATCTTTCTGCAGAGTATGAGATCTCTGAGCAGTTCGGGGGTCTGTGTCTAAAGTGTGAGTTGTCTGAGCAGTTTGAGGGTCCTCATCTCAGAATATGAGGTCTCTAAATTGATTGTAAAATGTTTAATGTCTGTCTGCTGTTTGGGGATTTGTGCTTAGGAGTGAGATCTCTGAACTCTTTGGTGGTCTGTGTTTCAAGGTATCAGTGTGAAGTATTTCAATGTCTGTGTTCAGGGCGTAAAGTGTCTAAACTCTTTGAGGGTCTGTGCTCCAAGTTTGAATCTATGGTATTTGGAGTTCTGTATTCAGGGTGTGAAGTCTCTGAACTCATTAAGGGTTTGGGTTCCAAAGTTTGAATCTGAAGTATTTCCAGTCTGTGTTTATGGTGTGAGGTCTCTGAAATCATTGAAGATGTTTGTCCCAAGGTTTGAGTCTATGTATTTGGGGTCTGAGTTCAGGATCTGAGATTTTAAACACTTGAATGATCTGTGTTCTAAGATCTAAGTTTGACATAATGGGGGATCTTTGTTCAGGATGTGTGGTCTCTGAAATCTATGAGTGTCTATTTCTTGGGGTTTGAATATAGCATACTTGGGGGTCTCTTTTAGAGCGTGAGGTCTCTGAACTATCAGAGGGTTGGTGACGAGGTTTGAATTGGAGGTAGTTGCAGTCTGTGTTCAGTCTGTGAAGTCTCTGAACTTTCAGAGGGCCTTTGTTCCAAGGTTTTAGTGTACGTTATTTGAGGCCTCTGTTTAGAGTGTGAGGTCCTTGAATTTTTGACGGGTTGAGTCTGAGGTGTTTGAGCATCTGTGTCTAGGGTGTGCAGTATTTGAATTTTTAGAGTGTGTTCCAAGTTTGGGTTGGAGGTATTTGGGGTTTGACTTCAGGGTGTGAGACCCTGGCTCTTTAAGGGTCTGTATTCCAAGTTTTCAGGGTCTGTATCCTGAAGTACTTAGAGGTCTGTGTTCAGAGTGCTAGGTCTCTGAACTCATTAATACAGATTCTGAACTTGGTCAGTATTCCAAGATTTCAGTTTGAGGTATTTTGGGATCTGTGATCAGGGTATGAGTTCTCTGAAATCTTTGACTTTGTGATCCAAGGTTTGAGTCTGAGGCATTTGAGCATCTCTGTTCAGGTTATAAAATCTCTGAACTCTTTGAGGATGTGTGTCCCAAATGTTTTGTCTAAGTTTCTGGAGGTTTGTGTTCAGAATGTGAGGTCTCTACACTCTCTGAGGGTCTGAGTATCAAGGTTTGAATTTGAGGTATTTGAGAGTCAATATTTAAAGGTATGATGTCTCTGAAAACTTTTGAGGGTCTGTGTTTTAAGGTTTGAGTGTTGTATTTGGAGGTCCAGGTGTGAGGTTTCTGAACTTTTAAGGGGTTACCAAGGTTTTACGAGTCAGTTATTTAGTGGCATTTTTTAGGGTGTGAGGTGTCTGAATTTGTAGGTTTCGGTACCTCAATATTTGGATCTGAGGTATTTGGGGGTCTGTAGTCAGGGTGTGAGACCTCTGAACTTTTAGAGGGTCCTTGTACCAAGTTTTTACTGTGAGTTATTTGGGTTCTGTGTTCAGGAGTGGACTCTCTGTCCTATTTGAGGGTCTTTGTTTCAATTTTTGAGTCTGAATTGTTTGGGAGTCCTGTTCAGGGTGTGTTGTGCTTGAACCCATTGAGCTCTGTGTCCAAAAGCCTTAATTGGAAGTATTTGGGTCTAATGTTCAGGGTGAGATGTCTCTGAACTTTTAGAATCTTTGTTCCAAAATTTTTAATGTGAATTACTTCAAGTTTGAGGTCAGTGATTTTTTTTTTAGAGGGTCTCTGTCCCAAGTTTGGGTTGGTGGTATTTGTGGTTTTAGGGTGTGATGTCTCTGAATTCACTGAGAGTCTGTTCTACAAGGTGTGAGTCTGAGGAAATTGGTGGGGGGGTCAGTGTTCTGGTCATGAGGCCTCTCAAATTTATGAGGGTCTGACTTTTAATATTTGAGTTTGAGGTGTTTGGGGATCTATATTCAGGATGTATGGCCTCTGAATTATTGAGGGTCTGTGTCCCAGGGGCTGAGTTTGTAGTATTTGGCAGTCTGTTTAGACTGTTAGTTCTCAGAACTCTTGGAGAACCTTTGTTTTAATGTTTGAGTCTGAGATATTTAGGAATTTGTGTTCAGGGTGTGTGGTCTCTGTATGCATTGAGGCCTGTGCCCCAAGGTTGAAGACGAGAAGGTTGGGTGTCAGTATTCAAGATGTCAGGTCTCTGGATTTTTACTGCGTCCTAGTGTTTGAGTCTGAGGTATTTGGGGGTCCATACTCAGAGTGCGAGGTCTCTGAAATCTTTGAGAGTATGAGTTACAAGGTTTTAGTCTGAGGTATTTGGGGGACAGTGTTCAGGTAGTTTGGCTTCTCAAATCTTTGATGGTCTATATTTTAATGTTTGAGTGTGACATATGGGGGATCTGTATTCAGGGTGAGAGGTCTCTGAACTACTGGGGTTCTGTGCCCCACGATATGAGTCTGTAGTGTTTGGGATTTTTTTTTTAAGTGTTAGGTCTCTGAACTCTAGGGATCTGGGTTTTGTCACTTGAGTCTGAGGTTTGGAGATCAGTGTTCAGGGCACATGGTCCTTGACTCTTTGAGGATCTGCGTCCTAAACTTTCAATCTCAGGTATTTGGGGGTCATTGTTCAGTATGTGAGGTCTCTGAACTTCTAATTTCTTTTTCTTAAGGTTTTAGCATGAGGTTATTGGGGTCAGTGTTCAGGGTTTGTGGTCCCTGAATTTTTAGAGGGTCTGTATACCAAAGTTTGAGTCTGTGGTATTTGGGGTTCTGAGTTCAGGATGTAAGGTCTCTGAAATAATTGAGTCTACTTCTAAATTTTGAGTCTGAGGTAGCGTGGGGTCTCCAAGGTGTAATGACTGAAGTTTTAGGGTCTGTGTCACTAGTTTGAGTTGGAGGTATTAGGGGGTCTGAGTTCAGGGTGTGAGGTCTGTAAACTATTTGTGGGTCTGTGTGCCAAGATTTGAGTCTGAGGTATTTGGGGATTTGTTTTTAAGGTGTGAGGTTCTGAAATCTTCGATGGTTTCTGTTCCACAGTTTGAGTCTAAAGTATTTGTATTCTGTGTTCAGGGTGTGAGATTGCTGAGCTCATTGAGAGACTTTGTTCCAAAGTTTGAGCCTTAAGTATTTTGTGGTGTATGTTCAGGGTGTGACGTCTCTGAACTCTCTAAGGTCTATGTCACAACTCTGTATAAGTCAGAGGTATTTAGGGGTCTATTTTCAGTGTTTGATATCTCTGCATTCTCTGAGGCTCTGTGTCCCAAGGTATGAAGTGAGGTGATGAGGATCTATGTTTGGAGCCTGAGGTTTCTCAACTCCTTAAGCATGTCCCAGTGTTTGAGCCTGAGGGAGTCTGTTCATGGTGTGAGGTCTCTGAAGTCTGAAGTCTTTGAAGTCTGTGTTGTAATTGTAAGGCTTGAATCTGAGGTACTTGTGAGTCTGTATTCAGGGTATGAGATCCCTCAAATTTTTGTGGGTCATGTTTTAATGTTTGAGTCTGAGGTATTTTCAGGCTTGTATTCAAGGTGTGAAGTGTCTGAACTCTTTGAGGGTCTGTACCAAAGGTTTCATGTGAAGTATTTGGGGGCCTATGTTCAGAGTTTGAGGTGTCTGAACTTTTAGATAGTCTAATCCCAATATTTGAGTCTGAGGTATGCAGGTCCATATTCAGGATGTGAAGTCTCTGAATTCTTTGGTGGCTTGTGTCCCAGTAATTGAGTCTGAGATATTTGGGGGGCCTCTGTTCAGGGTTTGAGGTCTCTGATCTCTTTGAAGGTCTGAGTCCCAAGGTTTGTATCTGGAAGTCTCTGTTCCAATTTTTGAGTCTGAAGTACTTGGGGTCCATATTCAGGGTGTGTTTTGTTTGAGTTCATTGGGGTCTGTGTTCTAATGTTTGAGTCTGAGGTATGTGTGGGTCAATTTCAGGGTGTGAGGGTCTCTGAATTTTTATAAGACCTTTGCTCCAAAGTTTTAGCATGAATTATTTGGTGTCTGAATTCAAAGTGTGAAGTCTATGATATTTAGAGGGTCTCTTTTTCACTTTTTGGCTGGTGCTATTTGTGGGGTGTGTTCGGGGTATAAGTCTCTGCACTTATTGAGGGTTTATGTTTCAAGGTTTGAATCTGAGGTACTTGGGGGTCTGTGTATGGTTTGTGAGAGCTCCAGAATCTTTGAGGGTCTATATTTTAATATCTGAGTCTAATATATTTGGGAATTTGTATTCAGGGTGTAAGGTCTCTGAACTATTGAGGTTCTGTGTTCCATGGTATGTGTCTATAGCATTTGGGGGTCTTTTTCTGTGTGTCTCTGAATTCCGGAGGATCTGGGTTTAATGTTTGAGTCTGAAGTATCTGGGGATCTGTGTTCAGGGTGTGAAGTTTCTGAACTCTTTGAGAGTGTGTCCCAAGGTATGATTTTGATGTATTTGGGGTCTGTGTTCAGAATTTCAAGTCTGTGAACTTGTAGAGGGTCTGTATCCCAATATTTGAGTTGATATATTTGTGGGTCTGTGTTCAGGGTGTGAGTTCGCTGAACTCTTTGGGGGTCTCAGTCCTAAGGTTTGAATCTGAGGTTTTTGTGTAATTGTATTCATGGGGTGAGTCCTCTGACCTTTTCGAGGGTCAGCACTCCAAGACTGCATTTGAAGTATTTTGTTGTCTGTGCTCAACCAGATGTGAGTCCTCTGAGTTGTTGGAGGGCCTGTGTTTCAAGTTCTTAATGTGAGTTACCTGGGGGTCTGTTTTCAGTGTGTAAAGTCTATGAAATCTTTGTTGTCTGTGTTCCAAGGTTTTAGATATTTTGGGACTGTATTCAGGGTGCGAGGTCTCTGAGTTTATTAGTTGTCTGAGTCTCTTGACTGATTGTGGGTGAGCTCCCTGAGTTCCATGGGGGTCTTTCAGGCTGTATACAGTTCTGTGTGTAGGATGTAAGATCTATTTATTGTTTGGTGATCTGATTCCTAGGGTATGAGTTCTGTGGCTTTCAGGGGGTTTGAGTTCAGGGTGTGGATTCTCTGAGTTCTCTTGGAGGGGTTCTGTGTAAAGGGCTCTAAACTATACGGCTGCACTGTGAGCTTTCTACGTATTTGATGGTCTTTTTTCCAGTATGTGTTTTCTGTGGCTGTTTGGAGATCTGTGCCCCAGGATATGAGGTATCTAAACTTTTGGTGAGTCCGTTCAGTTGAGGTTTGTGAGATTTTTGGAGGTTTGTTCCGAGGGTGTGAGGTCCCTGAGTTCTTTGGTGTTCTGCGTCTAGGACATGAGCTCTCTGAGCTGTTCAAATGTCTGTGTCCCAAGTGTGAGTTGTCACAGCAGCTTGGATGCTTGGATAGCTCTCTGAGGCCTTTGGGAATCTGTGTCCAGGATTTTAGGACTCTGACCTTTGAAAGGTCTTCACCTAGGCGCAGAGGTCAATGAACTCTTTGGGGATCTATTCTCCAGGTTGTGAGGTCTGTGGATACTTAGGGGTCTACGTCAAATGGCCTAACTCTAAGAGGGTATTTGTCCCAAATGTGAGGTTTCTGAGCTTTTTGGGTATGTATGACCTAAAGTGTGATGTTAGCAGGCTGCTTGAGGTCTGTTCCAGGGTGTGAAGACTCTTTACTGTTTGGGACTTTCCATTCTGGGTGTAAAGTCTGTCAGCTGTCTAGGGGCCTGTGTCCAGTCCCAGGTGTGTGGTCTCTGTGTTATCTGTGGATCTGTGGCCACAATGTGAGGTCTATGGGGGTGTCCTTCCATAGTGTGAAGTCTCTAAGCTGCTTCAGGGTCTTTATCTCAAGGTAGGAGGTCTAGGACTTGCTTGGGGGTCTGAATGGAGGACATGAATTTGTCTTCAGCTCCTGATGGACAATATCTTCATGACAATCATCTCCTCACTGCTCTGTGACATCTCAGTTGCCTTAACCTCTCAGAGCCTACCTTCCTCATTTTTTACTCAGAGAAATCCACACTCCCCTTACAATGACTGTTCTGAGGATTAAGTGTGACCAAGCTTTGTGAAGTCCCTGGCACACAGCCCAGGACCTCATTGGCTTTCATCAAAGAGGGTCCCTTAATTATGTTTCCCTCACTCTCACCTCTCTGTTGAAGAGATCAGCACCCATAGGTCTGTGGGAAAAGTTTTCCTCAGTGCGGGCAAAAGCTCTTCTTGGCCCTTCTGAAGGACATCTGTGTCTATCCAGCAGGTGGTTGCCCCTCTCCATCCTGTCTGGGCCCACATCCATCCATTCATCCATCTGGGAAAGAAGAGGTCCATGCCCTCTTCTGATCCTTCCTGTGGCCCAGTCAGGGTGGGAGTGGGGGTATCCAGTGGACTCAAGAACAGTCTGGGATGGTTCTGGGGCCTAAGCAGGGATTTATGTGAGGATTTTCATATTCTTGCAGCATGACCTGGGGTTCTTTTGTTTCATCAGGTTGATGTTAGGACTAAAATTATGACAATAATTTGGATAGGTAATAAACTCATACATACATTGGATAAAACACAAATGCACCTATATCCGGAGAAAACTATAATTCAAAAAGATATATGCACCACTATGTTCATAGCGGCACTATTCACAATAGCCAAGACATGGAAGCAACCTAAACCCATCCTTCCAACCTTCATCCATCGACAGATGAATGGACAAAGAAGATGTGGTATATATATACAATGGAATATTACTCAGCCATAAAAAAGAATGAAATAATGCCATTTGCAGCAACATGGATGGACCTAGAGATTATCATACTAAATGAAGTAAGTCAGAAAGAGACAAATACCATATGATATCACTTATATGTGGAATCTAAAATATGACACAAACTCATCTGTGAAACAGAAACAGACTCACAGACATAGAGAACAGACTGGTGGTTGCCAAGGGAGTGGGGAGAGATGCAGTGGGAGGTTGGGGTTAGCAGATGTAAGCTATTATATACAGAATGGATAAACAACAAGGTCCTACTGTACAGCACAGGGAACTATATTCAGTATCCTGTGATAAACCATAATGGAAAAGAATATGAAAAAGAATGTATACATGTGTATAACTGAATCACTATGCTATACAGTAGAAATGAATACAACGTTGTAAATCAACTATACTTCAATAAAATAAAAAAACCCCACAAACGCACCAAAAGACAGTACAATAAATTTCCTTTTCCTGACCAGTGTCAATGGTGACCAGTTTCTTGTCTCTCCTGAGCTGGTCTCTGCACACATTAGTGTGTGCATACATGTTACCATCCACTCCCACTCCACTTTGTCCCCAAGTGGAGACACACAGTCTGTCCTTTGGTGATTTCACTGAACAATGCACCTTGGAGACTGTTCCCCAACAGCCCACATGTTAATCACTGCCCACGATCCCCCACACCGTGAGGATGAAAATACATCATTTGTTCCTCATCCCCCATGCCCGAACAAGCAGATTGTCCCATCTTCTGTGATAAGCAGAGCAGTCAGATTATTATCATTGTTGAGTTTCGGTCTGAGAGGGGAGTCTTTGACCCAGGATCTTGTGTGGAAAAGTGGCCATGTGAGGTGGTGAAAGCAGGCCCAACCCTGGTGCCTGGAGACTTCAAGATGATGGAATCATGTCAGAAAGGTGGGTTGGTGGGGGGGGGGGCTCTCTGCACTTGGCTGAATGCCAGACTGGTCAGGGAAGGGAGAGAAAACCTTCTGGGCTCTGAGGGAAGAGGGGCTTATGTTGGGCCCCTCAGAAGGTGGGGTGAGGAAGGAGATCCTAGTAAACTAAACCTCCCCCATTCCTGTAGATGTTGTTTCTGACTTATAGAAATAGAGACCCCTGGACCTGGGACCTGTCCACACAAAGGTATGACCCTGAGTGACAAGACATTATTATTCTTGGAGGAGTGGGTGGGGACTCAGGTAAACAGGGATGCCCTCACCATGCAGCCCCCAGGAGCTGGCTCTGCAGGGAGGGTCAACCCTGTGAGGAAGTCTGTGCCTCAGAACATGCTGGTCAGGGAGGGTTTATGTGGGTGTCCACATCTGTCCATATCCCTGGCCATGCTTGCTTCCCCACCTGTCTGCCATAGCCTGTGCCAACCCCCAGGTCTCAAGTTCCACAGAGTGGTGATTCTCTGGGGCTTTTCCCACAGTTCCCCAGCCCCCAAAGGCTTTAGTGGACCCAGTCCTGGCCTTTGGATCTCTTTATTCCCATCTCTAGAGCAGGCACAAGCCTCCTCACCCATGTCTGCCCTCCTTCCCCACTCAGGCTTAGGCCCTGGACTTCTAGATAAACCCTAATCTCAAGTGATGTGGTTCATGTTCTTGTTGGTAAAAGGGCCAGACAAGTCCTCCTTTAGTGGGCCATCCTGCGGAAATCTGACCTTCTTCGGCTGGCCCCAATGCACCTGGCTCTTACTCTAGGGCTGAGGGTAGAAGGAAGATGGGAAAATAAAACATACTTAAGGGGACAGCAAGGGATGATGTGGGGCATTGTATATCATTTGGGGTGATCATGAAGAGACTCTAGGATGAGGTGGTTTGAACAGAGGCCCCCAAAAGAGTAGGCAATGAGCCAAGTGCAGGGCTGTGTGGACTAGACACAGGACCCAGCCAGTGAAAAGGCTCTGAAACTTGACTGCCTTGGGGCAGGGACGCTGGGTTCCTCTTTTGGCCCCAGGCTTAAGTCCTGTGCAAGGGGCTCTCAACCACATCCCAGGAAGTTCTGAGGCCAGGGAATGGAAACTTGGCCTTTGATTTTGACAAAATATTCAGGGTTTGGGACAATTCATTTCTAGGTACTGTGATAGCAAAATAGGAAGGGACAGTCCAGGGTGTGTGAGCATTGATGTGGACAGAGGACTCCACTGAGTGATTGGGAAGGGAGCTGCAGATGGAGCGTTCCACTAGTGTAGTGTGGGGGGACACAGGGAGGAAACAATCCACTGGGGGTAGGGGCTGCATTGGACCTGTAAACTGTAGGTCAGGGAGGAGGGGAAATTAACACCATCCCTCATGGGGATGGGAATCTGACAACCCTGTCCTTCCAGCTTCCACCTGAGCAGACACCCACTCTCCAGCTTTGTGACCACTTACTCTGCGGCCCCCATCATAGATCTCAGTCCCCATCGTCCCCTGCTAGTCCACTTTGAATTGGCCTTAAGATTGTGAGTCCCTGGAAAGACATTGGCTCTGGGATGAGTGGAACATGAATCATGATCCTTCCTGGGCTCTGACTGGTCCTAAAGAACATTCACATCCCAGTTCTGCCCAGTTGCAGGGGATTTCTGGAAAACCCCATACATCTAACCCCTTCTCTGGAGTGCTGTGCTTTCATTGGCTACTGATTTGGTTCAGATGCCTTGGTTGCTGGGTCAGTTTTCAGGACTAAGGAGGTGAGGCTTCAGCACGGGAGTATGATGAAAGTTAGAACCCAACTTGGAGCATCTGTGATCTTCCTATAAATGACATTATCCCTGACTCTTCCCTGTACTCCTCTCCCTGCAGAGATCAGCTAGTTCAGTCAACTGTATCCCTGCTCTAATGATGGGGGCTGACCGTGTGAGCTCCTGCAGTGTCGTGTTCCCCATTCACCTCTAAAGTAAGTCAGAAGCCCAGCAGGCACCTCTGCCCCCAGTCAGTCATCCCTGAAGTGCATTCATGCATTCAACCATTCTCTTCTTTTCTCAAAACTAAAATTGGATTTGTTTTTTTGGAGGAACGTCACAGAAGTCACTTCATTAAACAGGAATCCTGTCCTGGTGGGAGAAGCACGGCAGGTAGCCCAGGGTCCTTGATCCCAGAACACAGAGCCAAGAGAGCTGAGCTTGTAACACTTGAGTGGATGTGAGCGGAGGATATGAGAGTGTGAGGGGCAAGGGCAAGAGGAATGAGGAGGTAAGAGGGAGGGGGTAAGAAGCAATAAAGGCAGAAAGGAGAAGTCAAGGGATCTTAGAATAAAAGCTCAGACTCATTAATGCTTATTATGGGCCAGACATGTGTTTAGCAATGCATATCAAAAGCCTAGAAGGAAATGAAGGGGATCAGGGTATGCCACCCCCAAATATGCTGCTTTGGTATGAGAATTATTTTGAGCTGAAGGAATCTGGGTTTCTGAAATCCCTTATCTGCTTCAAAGTAGAGCCTCTCTAAAGAACTCAATTGTAATAAATACCCTCCTTGGGAGCAACCCTTATCTTCTCTTCTCCGAGAGAAGTCCACATCCAAACAGACATCGTCACAAGACTATTATATCTCCCATCTATTCTCCTAAGGGCCCGTTTATCTTTCCAAAAAGTCATTTGCTTTTCCATAAGTGCCCTTTTCCCATCTCCCTTTCCCCTACTAAATTAGGTATACAGACTCCAAATTCTAACTGCCCCTTTGAGTACTCATCGCTGAGTGCTCCCAAGTGTTTTGGATGGAGGTGCTAATTACTTCTGTTTATTTTTTCTTGCTAATCTGTCTTTTGTCAATCTAATTTGCAGGGCTGCAGGTGAAGAACCTAAGAGGGTGGAGGGAAAAAGTTCTTCTTCCTCCACAGAAACTATACCATATATTATATGGTATTCTTGAGTGTGGAACTCTGGATAATTTTCCAATAATAATTTTTCCCAGTTTTACTACTTCCCTGCATTTTCTTAGTTTACATTAATCACCTGTTGTTCTGTTTACAATTTAAAAAACGAGTTTTCTAAAGGCTCATTCTCCTAGCCCTCTAAATATTTCAGGCTAGCAAACTGTTTTGACATCTTTGTCAGGTTAGAAATCAGTGAGCGACCAGCGGTAGTATTAACAGAAAAAGAAAGATCTTAGATGCAATACTGACTGCTGGTGTGGGGAAGGATTGCAGAGGGGATAGAAGGTTAGCAAAAGCCTGTGAGTATTCTGGAAGATGCCAGGGCAATATAGGCAAAACACAGGTCCCTACGGAGAGGCTGTGCACTGTCAAGGCAAGTGTCTTTATTAAGGCTTCCTAGACTTTTCCCCAGTTCGGGCTCCAGTGGCTCATTTGATTAGGCTGCAGTTCACATAAAGCAGTGCTGCTTGTGAGCAATGCTAAGATCGTGGGTTTAAGCCTCACCCAGAGCACTTTTGACTTCCTGGGCAATGCTGAGGATGTGATCACCTGGACCACTTTTCTTGATTTTTGGAAGGCTATAGATTGAGAAAGGAAAAATAGGAAATCAATATGTAGTGAAATAGATCCAACTCTTCCCCCCAACATCTGTCAAACCATAAGTAGAAAGTGAAATATGATACCAGTTGTTGTAGCAATGAGTTATCAATTACAGGATTCGATTTGATCACTCTAAAGAGAAACGTGGAAGTGAATGCAAATGTGAGAAAACACATTATTAGGGGGAAAATAAACTAAAACAGGCTTAGAAGACTACTAGACTATTTTGGCAAAGGGAGAGAGAGTAATAGATGCTTTGGACCAAGTGGCCACAGGGGGCATGGAAAGAAGTGGGCACATTAGACAGGTATTTAGGAAGTGAAATGGACAGACCTCAGCAAGGATTTGAACTTGGGGCGAAGGAGAGGGAGGTGTAAAATGTTGAGACCAGGTTTCTGTGCTGGGTAATAAGATGGGTGATGGTACCTTTTGTTGATACGGAGAATACTACAAGAGAACTCTTTTGTAAAGAACTCCAAAATAGGAATTTTTCTCAAAGGGCTCATGGTCTAAATGGAAGTCGAAATGAAAAATTTCTCTCATGATCTATAGTTACATGTCCCTATGAGTTTGAGACCCTGTTCCTCTACATTCCTAAAATCCCCAATCTCACATAGCCCTGTAATGCCAGTATTGTTTTTAGTATGTGCCTCCCCTTTATAAATATGCACACAGGTAATACATGAATATGGCCTAGTACAGAAGCTTCAAATAATATCTAAGTATATGGACTGCATTAGGCCATTATCACCTACCCCATTCTCCCTCACCTCACAGGTGAAAACTGGGTCAGTTATGGTTATTTTATTCCAGACATTTTTCTCTGCACTCACATATCACACACGTACACACGTACACACAAAGTCCCACTCTGAGCATTACCCACTTGTACCCCATTAATAATGTGTCATGGAGAAATCCTTCTGGCCCGTACAGATCCATCCTCCTCATTCTGTTTTGCATGTCACTTGTGCTCCATGGTATAATATGAACCTCTGGCACTCCTTACCCTCAAAGTGCATTGGCTATTAATAGACATTTAACATTTTTACAGGTTGTTTTCTCCTTCTGTCTTGTGCACACAGCTCTGTGTGTGTGTGTGTGTGTGTGTGTGTATGAGGGTTTATTATACATTCTTAGAAGTAGGATTGCTTGGTCAAAGAGTTCACCTTATTGAGCACCTACTGTGTGGCTAGGGATTGTTTTAGGAGTTGGGAAAACATCAGTGAACAAAACAAACAGACAAATATCCCTAAGGGTGGAGTGACCATTTTTTAATTTTGATGAATGCTGCCACATTGCTGTCTCTCACTAGTTCAGGTAAGTTAATGCCTGTTCACTGCTATCCTAAATACCACTCCTAGTTTGGGGTTTCTGCAGCAGACCAGAAATATTCAAGTAATTCAAAAGAAGGCAGGAAAGGGGAAGGGAACAGATAAACAAGCAACACAAAAACAAAACAAAAACCCAGAGGGGACAAACAGAACAACCTCTCTTCCTAGTAACCTGATAGCTCTAAATACAATCATGTCAATTATTACATTAAATGTTAAGGTATAAACAATTCAATTAAAACATAGAGAAGCATAGAGTAGATAAAAAGCAAGGCCCTACTAAATGCTACACACAAGGGACATACTTTAAATATAAAGATACAGAGAGTTTAAATGAATGGAAAAAGTTATATTATGTACACCAAAAACAGAAGAAGGATGGAGTGGATATTATAAATCAGACAAAGTAAACTTGAAGATAGTATTACCACAGATAAAAGAGAAATGTCATAATGATGAGACAGTTCCTTAGAAAGATATAACAATTATAAATATGTGTGCACCTAATCATAGAGCCTCAATATACATGAAGCAAAAATGGACAAAATCATAGGAAATTTTAATACTTTTCTTTAGTTGATGGAATGACTAGATCAAATTAAAAAAACCATACACAGAAGGTTTGAACACCACTATCCACCATCTCGACCTAACTGACATCTATAGAACACTCCATCCAACAATTACAGAATATATACTTTTGTTTAGTGCACATTGTACATTTCACCACAACAGACCATAGACTGGACTCTAAAATGTATCTCAATAAATCTTAAAGGACCATGATCATACAGATTATATTCTATGATTACAGTCGAATTAGATTACAAATCAATTATAATGGAAACTCCAAATATATTGGAAACTCCCAAATATCTGGAAGTTACACACCATACTTTTTTATTTTTTTATTTTTATTTTTTTTACATCTTTACTGGAGTATACTTGCTTTACAATGGTGTGTTAGTTTCTGCTTTATAACAAAGTGAATCAGTTATACATATACATATGTTCCCATATATCTTCCCTCTTGCATCTCCCTCCCTCCCACCCTCCCTATCCCACCCCTCTAGGTGGTCACACCATACTTTTAAATGATTCAAGGGTCAAAGATGAAATCACAAGGGAAATTAGAAAATATTTTCAGCCAAATGACAAAGTAGAACAGATCAAGATTCATGGGATTGACCTAAAGGAATGCTTAGAGGGTAATTTAGAGCTCTAAATGATATTAGGAAAGAAGTACATAAAACCAATGACCTAAGATTTCCCCTTAAGAAGCTAGTAAAAGAAGAGCAAAGTTAATACCTGGTAAGTAGAAGGAAGGAAATAATAAAGAGCAGAAATCAACTTTACTGAAAATAGACAGTAGAGAAAACTAACAAAGCCAAAATTCCAATCCTGGAGAAGATAAACAAAATTGACAAACCTCTAGCTAGACTGAACAAGACGACTAGGCAGAGGAAACAAATCACTGATATCAGAAACATATATGGAGTTATCAACAGAGACCCTACAGACATTAAAAGGATAATAAGAAAACAGAATGAACAACTTTCAGCCAACAAATTTGACAACGTAGATAGGATGGGTGGAGGCAGAAGTCAAACTGTGATGCAGGCCCAATTATTGCCATGGCTGACTCCTTGGGGAGCTCTTGAATGGCCCATTAGAGTTATCCCAAGTTGGGTCTAGGTGGTTGTGCCTTTATACCCCCACATTGATCAGTCATTAAATATGGGCCACTTGGGGAAAGAGTGTGACCTTGAGTGAAGCAGCTCTCTGCAGTTGAGGTAATCCCTGAAGGGGCTGACAGCTGTCTGCCAACAGTAGCTGAGGGACTAAGCCCTTCACTGAAGCGGGATCTGGGTGATGCATAACAGTGTCCATCACAGTTCTGTTTAGGAACAGTTCTTTTCAAACCAGATCAGCACTGTCAGTGACATGACAGAGTGGACTGAAATAAAGAGGATTAAAGGCATGATGACTTATTAGAATAATGGATGAAAAAATAACAGCATTAATATCTACCACCCACTGTGGGTCAGGTACCATGGTAGGAATCAAGGACACTGAGAGAAGATACAGTCCCTGTCCCTGCCCTCAGTGGGAGGAGGCACAGCAGATAGCATGAAATGAAGTCTCATATGAAATATGTGTTATGATAATGCCACCGGAGTGAAGATGGGTAAACAATTCAGTCTGTCTTTAGATAGAGGTGGGGTGTGTTTGTGTGTGAGTGGGATGGATTTCCAGAAAGGTTTTAGGTAACATTTTTAGCATCTATAAGATCAAGAAGGTTTTGTACAGGATGTGGCATTTGAGGTGTTCTTTAAACATAGTCCTGATTTTTTCTTTAATGTACTCAGAGTATAATTCGGTTTAGAAAAATATGATATACACAAGAGGTCTTCTTCTAAAACAACTGCTAATGGAAGACATATCTGTGCTACTATAAACAATATATTTTTCCCAGAAACACTTTTCCTGTCAATTATGTGCTGCATTTTAAAAACAACCATTATAATAGCTTTAGGACAAACACTTTTTTTTTTCTTGGAAGATATACTGGAAATCTATATCAAGCAAGTCTTATTTAGGATATTTTAATTTACAGACAGTATGTTAGAAATTGCTTATGATGTAAAAAAACTGAAGTTCCCTCTACCCCTTGGCTCTCAGTAGGAGATGGCACTTCATTCAGTTACCTCAGATACAAATCTTGGGACATAGAGTCCCAAAGAATTCAGAGACCTCATACCTGAACACAGACCCCCTCACATTCAACTTCGCATTCAAACCAATAAATACCAAAGACTCTATCTTAAAACACAAATATTCAATGAGTTTAGAGACCTCATACCTTGACATGAACTCCCAAACACCTCAGATTAGAAACTTAGAAGACAGAAACCCAAAGACACCTCACATGCTAAATTTAGACTCCAAAGGCCTCAGAACCAAACTTAGGACAAAAACCCTGAAAGAGTTCAGACAGCTCCCACGCTGAATTACCTCATTACACCCAATTACCTCATACCCAAACCTTGGAACACAGACTCTCAGAGACCACACATCCTGAATACAAACCCCAAATACCTCAAACTCAAACCTTGGAATACAGATCCTCTAAAAGTTCAGAGACTTCAGACTGAACAGAGTCTTTAAATATCTCAGACTCAAATCCTGGAAGGGGCTTTAAATGAGGTCAGAAACCTCATTTCCTAAAAACAGATCCCCAATTACCTCAGAATCAACTCTTGGAACACAGAATCTTAAAGAGCTCAGAGAACTCACATCCAATACAGACCCACGAAATCTCAGAATCAAACCTCAGAACACAGACCCTGAAAGAGTTCAGAGGCATTACCCACTAAAAACGGACCACCAAAGACCTCAGACTGAAACCTTAGGACAGACCCTCAAAGAGTTCAGGTACTACATGCCATTAACTCAGATCTCCAGTTACACAGAACTGAAACCTTGGGATGTGACAAAGGTGTTCAAAAAATTCAGAGACCTCACACTCTGAATAAAGACATCTAAATAGCTCAGAATCAAACCCTGAGACACAAACCCCCACACATTTCAGTGATCTCCCAACCTAAACACAGATTCCCAAATACCTCAGACTCAAACTTTGGAATACATACTCTCGAAGATTTCAGAGACCTCATATCCTGAATACAGACTCAACAAATACCTCAGACTCAAACCTGGAACACAGATCCTCTAAAAGTTCAGAGAGTAATACTCTGAACACAGTTCCTAAATATCTCAGATTTAAATCTTGGAAAGGGCCCTAAATGAGTTCAGAAACCTCACTCCCTGAAAACTCCCCACTTACCTCTGAGTCAAACCTTGGAACACAGAACACGAAAGAATTCAGACTTTATACCCTGAAAACAAACCACCAAATACCTCAAACTCAAATCTTGGGAGAGAGTTTTGAAGATCTGAGAGGTCACACCCTGGAAAGAGATCCCTAGTTACCTAAACCTCAGACTCAAACTTTAGAACACAGACCCTCAACTCATAGACCTCACTCCCTGAACTAAACTCTCAATAACCTCACACTCATCCTTTGGAACACAGGCCCCCAAAGAGTTCAGAGAAATCATATCCCAAATACAGACTCTCAGTTACTTCAGACTCAAACACTGGGACACAGACATTATAGATTTCTGGGACTTCGTACCCCCAAACATCTAAGATTCAAATGTTGAGACAATGACCATCTAAAAGTTTAGAGCTGTGTTCATGTGGAACACAGATTCCCAAACATCTCAGACTTTAACTTTATGCAACAGACCCCATCAAATTCCAAATGCTTCACTTTTTTTTTAATTCTTAGAACTTGCTTTATTTCAACTTAGTAAAATTATAGACCTCAATCATGACTTATTGTGCTTGCCATATACAAATCTGCATTTTTATATTTGGTTAATCTCTCCTGTCAGCTCTTGTCCAATATTCATATATGCCCTCCCTCTTATAATCTATTTTCAAGGAATATGAAAAGCTTCAAGAGTAAGAAAAGAATACATTTACAGTATTCTGTGATTCATCTCTTCTACAAAGGTATATTTTTAAAAAGACATCAAACTAAAGATGAGGCAGGTTTTGGTTGTCAAAAATGACTTAAGTTTTTTATATCATGTGTGAGTTAATCATTTCTGTTAGATATTAAATAATATTTCTTTAGATCTTGATAAATATATCCTATAAGGGCTTTGATTTTTATTAAATTAATTTTTATTGGAGAATAGCTGCTTTACAGTGTTGTGTTAGCCCCAAATGCTTCACTTCTTGAACACTGTACCCAAATATCCCAGATTCACACCTTGGAACAGAGGCTGCAAGCATTCAGAGACCTTATACTCTGAACTCAGAAACAAATACATCCAACTCAAAGCTTGGGATACAGACCCTGAAACAATTACGAGAACTCACACCCTGAACACAAATCTCCATATACCACCCACTCAAATCTTGGCACACAGACCCTCAAAGTACTCAGAGACCTTACACCTTTAGCCCAGACCAACAAATACCTCACGCTCCAACTTTGGAACACAGGCTGACAAGGAGTTCAGAGACCATACACATTGAACACTGAATGCCAGACACCTGGGAATAGATCCTTGAAAACAAGATCATCAATGACTTCAGAGACGATATGCACTGAACTCAGATTTCCCCCATTACGTCAGAGTCAAACCTTGGTCAAAGATCATCAAAGTGTTGAGAAACTTCTTCTAATCCTGAATGCATATACCAATACATCAGAATAAAACCTTGGGAAAAGCACATTGAAAGAGTTCAGAGACTTCTCATCTGAACATAGACCTCAAAAACCTTCAGATTCAATCCTTAGAACATACAATGAATTAAAACGTCTCCCACTCCCTGAACACAGAACCTCAAATACTTCTGATTCAAAACTTGGAATAAAGACCTACAAAGAATTTAGAGACTTCACACCCTCAACACAAACCCCCAAATGCCACACACTCAGATTTTAGAACACAGATCCTCAAAGAGTTCAGAGGTCTCACATTTCAAACACAGACCCTGAACACCTCAGACTCCAACCTTAGAACACAGACTCTACAGTGTTCTGCCATCTCACAACCTGAAAAAGCATCTCCAAATACCTCAGACACAATATTTGGAACTCAGGCCCTCAAAGAGTTCATAGACCTCATATCCAGAACGTGAATTTCCCAATACCTCAGACTCAAACTTTGTGACAAAACTCTCAAGGAGATCAGAAACCTAAAAACCCGAACATAGATCCCCTCAACTATCTGAAATTTAAACTTGGGTCATCAAACCTTAACGAGTTCAGAGACTTCACTGACTGAACACAGAACCCAAATACCTCACATTCGAACTTTAAACCACAGATCTAAAAGATTTATGAGTGCTTATACCTTGAACACAGACCCTGACACCAGAGACTCAAAACATGGAACATAGATGCTCAAAGGGCTCAGAGACCTGACATCTTAAACACAGACCTGAAAATGCATCAATTTGAAATCTTAAGACACAGACCTCAAAGACTTCAAAAATGACTTTAAAGATGATCTCCAAATACCCCAGAGTCAATTCTAAGAAAAAGACCTTCAAGGAATCAGAGACCTCACACCTTGTACACACACCCTCAAAGACCTCAGACTCTGACCTTGCAACACAGACCCTCAATTGAGATCAGAGACCTCACATCCTAAAAACAGATCCCCAAATATATCAGTCAAATCAGAGACTTCCAAAGGGTTCAGGGACATCACAGTCTAAACACAGATTGTCAAATACCCCAGACTCAAATCTTGGAACACCGGTCTTTGAAAAATTCCAAAGCATTCCCCAAATGTACATCCTAACATAGGTCTGCAAATGCATGAGACCTCACACCCTAACATAGGTCTGCAAATACATCAAGCTCAGATTCTTAGGACATAGATCCTCAAAGAGGTCAAAGACCTCACACTCTGTAAAAAGACCCCTACATACCTCAGACTCAATCCTGCAAAAAAAAGAACTTAGTCAGAGTCTCACTCTAACACATACCTGCAAATACCTCAGATGTTGTGACAGAGAGGCTTAAAGAGTTTAGAGCTCTTACATCCTGAATACAGATGCCCAAACAGCTCAGATTCAAAATTCGTATGGCAGGCCCTTAGTGATTTCAGAGACCTCACATCCTAAATACAGATTCCCTAAATACATTAATTAAAACTATAATATACAGAACTTGAAAGAGCTCAGAAATCACAGTCTAAACACAGACTCCCAAACTTCAGACTCAAACCTTGGGACACAGAACCTCAAAAAGATCAGGGTCTCACATCCTGAACTTAGATATCAAAACACTCATTAGCAAGACCTCACAATCTGGACACAGACCCTAAATAATTCACACCCAAACCTTGGGACACAGCCCTCTAAAATTTCAGACCTAATGTGCTGAACCCAGACCCCCAAATATCTTAGGCTCAACCCTTGGGAAATAGACTTTATAAATTTTCACATACCTCACAGCTTGAACAATGACAACCAATACCTCCAACTCAACACAGGCTCTATAAGATTTCAGAGACTTCCTAGCCTGAACACAAATCCCCAAATACCACTGACTCAACACTTAGAACACAGCCCATCAAAGAGTTCAGAGACCTCACATTTTGGCTACACGCCCGCCCCCCAAGAACTCACACTCAAACCTGAAACACATACACTCTAAAATTCAGAGATGTCACACCTGAACACATACTCCCCATTACCTCAGAAAATATAGAACTCAGATCCTCAAGGTGTTCAGAGACCTAACACTCTGCACAGTGACCCTGAAACACATCAGACTAAAATCTTGAAATACAGACAATGATTATAGAAACTGAATGCACTGAACACAGACCTCCCAATACCTCAGACTCAAACATGGAACACAGATCATCAATGTGTTTGAAGATCTCAAATCATGAACTCACACCCCTACACATCAGAATCAAACCCTGGGACAAACACCCTCAAAGAGGTCAGAGGTCTCTCATCCTGACCACAAACCCCCAAATACTTCAGGTTCAAACCCTGGAGCATAGACAATAAGTTCACACACATCTCACTTCTTGAAAACAGACCTGCAAATATCTGATTCACATGCTGGAATATAGGCCCTCAAATAATTCAGAAACTTAACATCCTAAACATAAATCCCCAAATGCCACAAACTCAAATTTTGGCACATAGAAACCCTAAGAGTTCAGAAAACTCACACCTTGAGCAAAGAGCCAAAAGACCTCAGAAGAAAACTTAGGACATAAACTCTCAAAAATTTCAAAGACCTCTCACCTTGAACACTGACTCAGACACCTCAGATTCCAACCTGGGAGTATAGACTTTGAAAGAGTTCTGTGACCACTCAATCTGTTCATACACCTCCAAACACCACACAACCAAAATTTGGAAGCCAGTCCTCAAGTGTTCATAGTCCTCAGATCCAGAACACAACCTTCCAAACACTTCAGACTCAAATGTTGTGACACGGAGCCTGAAAGAATTCAGAAGACCTTGTAACTGAACACAGGCCACAAATAACTCAGATTCAAATTTTGGTCACAGTCCCTCACAAGTTAAGACACCTTACTCTTGCTTATCGAACCCATATACCTCATATTCAAATATGAAAGCACAGACCCTAAAGATTTGTGAATGCTTCCACCCTAAATACAAACCCAAATATCTCAAACTCAAACTTAGGAACACAGACTCTCAATAAGTTCAAAGATTTTACTCAGACCACAAATACCTCAGACTTAATTCTATGAAAAAAAAAAAAGAACTTCAAAGAGTTCAGAGACCTCATGCTCTGAACCTGGACCCCAAAATACTTCAGATTCAAACCTTGGAACATAGATACTTAATAAATTAACACTCCTCTCACTCCATGAATACAGTCCTGCAAATATCTCAGAGTCAAACCCTGAAACACAGGTCCTCAAATAAGTCAGAGGCTTCACACTATAAATATAAATTCCCAAACACCACAAACTCAAATGTTGGAACTTAGAACCCCAAAGAGTTTAGAGACCTCTGAATCAAACTTAGGACAAAAGCCCTAAAAGAGTTCACAGACTTCGCACTCTGAACACTGACCCAAATACCTCAGATGCTAACCTTGGAACACAGAGCCTGAAAGAGTTCTGCACCCTGCAACTTGAATACACACATCAAAATATCTCAAGTGCAATATTTGGAATGCAGACCTTCTAGAGTTCATAGACCTCACACCCAGAACAGGAATTACCAAACACCTCAGACTCCAACCTTGTGACACAAATCTTCAAAGAATTCAGAGATCTCACACCCTAAACCTAGAACCTATATGCCTCATATTTAGATATTAAAACACAGACCCTAAAATATTTGTAAATGCTTATTGTGAATACAGACCCCAAACACCTCAGACTCAAACCTTGAAACACATACTCTCAATGATTTCAGAGGCCAAAACCCTAAACGAAGAACCACAAATACAACAAACTCAGAATTTTATGTCACAGACTCTCAAAGAGTTCAAGACCTCAAACTCTAAACACAGAACACGAAATACATAAGACTCAACCCTATGAAATAAAAGACCTTCAAAAAGTCAGCGATCTCACACTCTGAACACAGACCCCAAAACAACTTACATTCGAACATTGGAGTACACTTAATTAGTTCAGAGTCCTCTCACTCCATGCTCAGAGACCCCGAAACACATGTGATTCTAAAGTTGGATCACAGGCCTTCAAAGATTTCAGAGATTTCACATCCTGAAGATAAATACCTAAAAACCACACACACAAATCTTGGAGCACTGATCCTCTAAAGTCTAGAGACTTCACGCTCTGAACTTAACGATACCAAAAGAAGCTTCAGAAGCAAACTTAGGAAACAAACCATCATAGAGGTCAGACACCTCTCCAACCTTGAAAAGAAACCCCAAATACCTCAGACTACAACCTTGGAACACATACCATGAGAGTGTTCTGCATCATCACAACCTGAACATGTACCTCCAAATACTAGGGATTCAATTTGGAACCCAGACCTTCAGTGAATTCATAGACCTCATACCCAGTACATGACCTTACAAATACCTGAGTCTCCAACCTTGGGCCACAGACCTTCAGCGAATTCAGAGAACTTACTTCTTTCAAAAATAACCCACATATGTCATATAAACATTAAAACACAGACCCTCAAAGATTTCACAAAACTAAAACTCTAAACACAGATGTGCAAATACATCAACTTCATTATCATGGGACATAGACTTCAAAGACCTTACATTCCAAATATAGTTGTGTGCATACTTCAGACTCAATACTATTAAAAAAAAACCTTCGAAGAGTCAGATACTTCATACCCTGAACATGTAGCACCAAACACCTAAGACCTTACCTGGCAGCACAGACCCTCAAAGAGTTCAGAAATCTCATACCCTGAATACAGACCCCAGAAGCCCAGATTCAAAATATATACCAAAGATCCTCAGTGATTTCAGAGCCCTCACACTCTAAACACAAATCCCTAAATATATCAATTAAAACTTTAAGACACAGACCCTCAAAGTTCAGAGACATCACATTCTAAACACAAAGTCCCAAATACCTCAGATTCAAACGTTGGATCACAGAATCTAAAAAAAAAAAAAAAAAAAAAAAAAAAAATCAAAGACCTCATGCCCTGGAGTTAGATACCAAATAACATAGAAGCAAACTTAGGACACAACCCCTCAAAGAGTTCAGAGACTTCACATCCTAAACACTGACCCCGAAATATTTCATACTCAGACAATGGAAGACAAACCCTCAACGATATCACAGTCTTCTAACCCTGAATACAGAACCTCAAATCTCAGATTCGGCCTTGGAACACGGATAGAGAAAATATGAAAACACAGACACTAAAAGAGTTGTGAGGCTTACAACCTAAATACTGACTCCAAATACGAGAGACTCAAATTAGGAACATAGACCTTTAAAGGTTTCAGAGTACTCACACCCTGAACACAGACCTACAAATATACCAGACTTGACCCTTAGCACCCAGATCCTCATAGAATTCAAAGAATTTACATTCTAAACCCAGAACCCAATACCTCAGACTCAATCCTGTGTAAAAAGTACTTCAACAAGTCAGAGGCTTCACATTCTGTACAAACACTGCGAAATATCTCAAACCCCAATCTCGAAAGACAGACCCTCAAAGATTTTGGTGCTCACCCATCCTGAATATAAACTTCCAAAAAGCTCAGATTCAAAATCTATACCAAAGACCTTCAATGATTTCAGAGCCCTCAAACGCTAGACACAGATCCCCACATACATCAGTTAAAACTTTAAGACACAGACCCTCAGTGAGTTCTGAGACATCACTTTCTAAATAGAGTTCCAAACACCTCAGACTTACACCCCAGGATACCGCACCTCAAAAAAGATCTCTGAACTCACACACCAAATAACATGGAAGCAATCTTAGGATACAAACCCTCAAAGGGTTCAGAGACCTCATACCCTGAACACTTTCCCCAAATACCTCAGACCGAAACTGTGAAAAATAGACCTTCAATGAGTTCAGAAACTTCTTACTCTGAACACTTAGTCCAAAATACTTCATACTCAAAAACGGGAGACAAACCCGCAGTGATAACACAGACTTCGTAGCTTAAAATCAGAACCCCAGTCTCTCAGATTCAGCCGTGGAACATAGACAGTGAATGATTTCACAGACCTCACATCTGAACAAAGACCATAAACATCTCCCACTCAAGCTCCAGAGACCTCACATTGTTTTTTTAAATACATTTATTTATTTTTGGCTGCGTTGGGTCTTTGTTGCTGCACACCAGCTTTCTCTAGTTCTGGCGAGCGGGGCCTACTCTTTGCTGCGGTGTGTGGGCTTCTCATTGTGGTGGCTTCTCCTGTTGCAGAGCACAGGCTCTAGGTGCACGGGCTTCAGTAGTTGTGGCACACAGGCTCAGTAGTTGTCTCGTGGGCTCTAGAGCACAGGCTCAGTAGTTGTGGCACACGGGCTTAGCTGCTCCACAGCATGTGAAATCTTCCCGGACCAGGGCTTGAACCTGTGTCCCCTGCACTGGCAGGCGGATTCTTAACCACTGCACCACCAGGGACGCCCAGAGACCTCACATTTTAAACTCAGACTTCCAATTATCTCAGGATTAACACTTGGGAAACAGACCCCATAAAATTCCAGACAGAGATGTCAGCTTGAGCACTGACACCTAATACCTCCTCCAACTCAAACGTTGGGGCATAGGCAATATAAAATTTCACAAATTTCATATCCCCAACACAAATCTCCTAATACCACAAACTCTACACTTGCAACAGAGACCATCAAAAGATCCAGAGACTTCATACCCTGCTCATAGACTTCCAAACACTTCAGACTCAAAGCATGAAAACAGAGATGCTCAATGATTTCAGAGACCTAACGCACAAACCCAGATCCCCTGTAACATCAGACTGAAACCTAGGAAGGTAGATCATCAAAGTGTTTCAGAACCTCTAACTCTGAACTCAAAGCCCCACAGAACACAATCAAACTTTGGTACTAATGCCCTTAAAGCACCAAGAGACCTCATACCCAGATCACAGACCCCCAAATACTTCAGATCAAACCTTGGAGCACAGACAGTTAATAAGTTTGGACACCTGTCACACCCTGATCACAAAACCCCAGGACCACTGAACACAGACACTCAAAGAATTTGGAGAGCTCACACCCTAAACACTGATCCCCACATACCTCATATTCAAACCTAGGGACACAGGCCTCAACGAGTCCAGAGAATGTGCACACATAACACTGACCTCCAAATCCCTCACATTCAAATCTGACTTTCAAAATTTCAGACACCCTTCTTTCTAAACACGGACCCCCAAATATCTCAGATTTAAACTTTCATAAACTGACAGAGACCCACAAGTACTTCATATTCAAATCTTACAACACAGACCCTCAAAGACTTCAGATCAAACCTTGGAGCTCAGTTAATAAGTTTGGACACCTCTCACACCCTGATCACAGACCCTGAGAACCTCTGATTTTAAACGTTGGAATACAGATCCTCAAAGAGTTCAGAGACTTCACACCCCGAACAGGAATGTCTAAAAACTCAGACAAAAATACTTGGAACTCGGAACTTAAAAAGATTCAAGAACCTTACTGTTTGAATGCAGAGCAAAAATACCCCTGAAACTTGGGATCCAAGCTTAAAATTTCAAAGACTTCACAACTTGATCATAGGCCCCCAATTACCTCAGATTCAAACCTTACAACGTAGACCCTGAAAAAAATTCAGAGACCTTACACCTAAACACAGACCAACAGTTACCTCAGACTCAAACATTGAAAAATTTCAGAGAACATGAGCATACACCTCAAAGTATCTAAGACTCAAAACATATAACATATGCCCTTAGAGAGATAACAGACCTCATACCTTGAACGTGGGCTTCCAAACACCTTGGGCAAAAAACCTGGAACAAAAACCTTCAAAGAATCCATGGATTTCACTTCCTGAACACAGACCCCCAAATACCTTGGATCCAAATGTGGGACTCAGACCTTCTAAAAGTTCATAGGCCATACACCCTTTGAGCTCAAGTCTCCTAATCCCTAAGACTAAAACCTGGGAACAGAAACTGGAAATCTCAGGGGCCTCAAACCCTGAATACAGACCCTTAAATAACAAACTGAATCCTTGGGACACAGATCCTCTAAAAGTACAGAGGACTTCAGGCCATGAATGCAGAACTCCAAATACATGAAACTTAGCTTTTGGAAATGGATCCCCCTAGATTTCAGAGACCTTTCACCCTGAATAGAGACCCACAATGACTTGAGATTCAAACCTCGGCAACATAAATCCTCAAAGACTCCACACTGTGAACACAGACCACTACATTAGAGTCAAAACCTTGAGTCACAGAACTTACAGAGGTCAGAGAGCTCACACCCTGAACACAGACCTCCAAACCACTCAGAATCAAATCTTAGAACAGAGACGCTCAAAGTTTCAGAGGCCTTGCACCCTGACTATGGACCCCCAAATAACTCCAACTGAATCCTTGGGACACAGACCCTTTAAAATTTCACAGACCTTGCACTCTGAAAACAGACCCCAAATACCTCATATTCAAAAGTTGGGACACAGATCCTCTCAAAGTTCAGAGACCTCATGTGCCGAACACAGACCCCTGAGTACCTCAGCCTTAAACTTTTGGAAACAGAATCCCATTGATTTCAGACATCTCTCACTGAACAGAGAGAATAACCATAGCAAGAACAAACTTCAAACTTAGTACAATCCTTACTAGATTAGTACTAAATCCTAGGAGAAGTACACATACTAAAATCCTAGGAGAAATAACTGCACTCTTCTCCAAACATACAAAATATTTACTTTAGTATCTACTGTCCTATACAACCTGTCACACTTTCCACATGGAATTATTATGCATACAAAAAGGCAAGAAACACACAGTCTAAAGAACCAATCATCAGACCCAAACTCAGATATAACACAGATGATGAAATTATCAGACAAAATTGTAGCTAATATGTTAAAGGCTCTGATGGAAGTAGGGGTGGGAGGAAAATGTCTTCTCTGGTGTTTTGATTAAGCCTCATTTTTAGGCAAGCACTGTGTGTGTCTTGGTGGAGTGGCCTTTAGAATGTTCCTTTCCTTCCTCCATGGGTAGAGCTTTTCTTCCCCTGTTTGCTTCTCCCAGCTGCATGGGTATCCACCCATGCACTCTGGCTACAGCTTTGATGCCCGGGCTCCTGAAGATGGAAGCTTTTGTTACTTAGGGATGATAGGGAAGATGATAGGCCAAGTTTCCTTGATGGTTTCCATTGCTTTCCCCTAGTTGCAGTAGAATTCTACCAGTGCCTGCAGATTAAGCTTTTATGTTCTGTAAGAGAGATAGGGGAAATGGGTCTGGGGGGATTTTGGCAGAGGCTGTTCTCCTCTCCTTGCCAGCACCACAGGGGAACTTTTCTGGATTCTCTTGTGAACCTAATGGTATTCCTAGAGGAAAAGCCTGCAGGAGGGTGGGAACCCCACATGGCTGAGTCCCTTGGAATCCCCTGAGAGCTTCACATTCTCATGCGAGTCTCATTCCTGATCCTCGGAGGAAAGCATTTAGTCTTTCAACATAAAATATGATGCTAGTTGTAGATTCTTCTGTAGATACCCTTTATCAAATTCAAAGAGTTTCCTTCTGGTCCTAGTTTGCTGAGAATTTTCATCATGAATGGATGTATTTTGTCAAATGCGTCTACTGCATCAATTGACATGACCATGTGGTTTTCTTAATAGATTATTAATATGGAGGATTACATTGACTGATTTTTGAATATTGAATTAGCCTTGTATTCCTGGAGTAAACCTCTTTTAGTTGTGGTGTATTATTTTTCTTATATATTGCTAGATTCAATTTGCTAATATTTTGTTGAGGACTTTTACATTTATGTTCATGACATCCTAACAATCTTAAATGTTTATGCACCTAATAATAGCTAAAAAATACATGAAGCTAAAACTGATAGAACTGCAAGGAGAAATAGACAAATCCACATAGTCTGAGATTTCAATATCCCTTTCTCAATAATGGATAGAACATATAGGCAGAATATCAGCAAGGATACAACAGACAATCTGAAAGATACAAACTACCAAGGCTTACTTAAGAATAGAAAACCGGAATAACTCTTTATCTAGTAAAGAAATGAAAGTTTAGTGAAAATATATTTTCATAAAGAAAGCTCCAAACCCAGATGGCATCACTGGGGAAGTCTACCAAACATTTAAGGAATAAATAATACCAATTCTACACAAATGATTCCAAAATATTGAAGAGGAAAGAATACTTTCCTACTCAACTCATTCTATGAGGCCAGAATTCCTGGATTCCAAAACCAGCTAAAGACCTTAATAGAAAAGGAAACTACAGATCAATATCCCTCATAAATATAGATGCAAAAATTCTAAACAAGATTTTAACAAACTGACTCTAACAATATGTTCCATCATGAATGGAATTTATCTCAGTAATGCAGGGCTGGTTTAATATTTGAAAAGAAACCAATGAAATTCACCATATTAACAAACTAAAAAAGAAAATACCCATATGATTGTCACACTGCAGAATATTTTGCCCTAAGATCAGGAAAAAGACAGGGATGTCCACTTTTACCACTTGTATTCAACACTGTACTTGAGGTTCTAGATAGTGTAATCAGGCAAGATAAAGAGATAAAATGCATCCAGATTGGAAATAAAGAAGTAAAACTGTCTATCCACAGATGACATTATCATTTTCATAGAAAGTGTGATTAAATCTAATTAAAAGCTACTAAAACCAACAAGTGAGTCTAGCGAAGTTACAGGAAACAAGCTCAATGTAAAGAAATCAGTTGTATTTCTATATACTAACAACAATCAAAATTGAAATAAAAACCAATTTACAAGAGCATAAAACATGAAATACACAGGAGTAAATCTGACAAAAGAAGTGTAAGATCTGTATACCGAAAACTACAATATATTGCTGAGAGAAATTAAGACCTAAGTTGGACTTCCCTGGTGGTGCAGTGGTTAAGAATCTGCCTGCCAATGCAGGGTACATGGGTTCGAGCCCTGGTCCAGGAAGACCCCATATGCCGCAGAGCAACTAAGCCTGTGTGCCACAACTACTGAGCCTGTGCTCTAGAGCCCGCGAGCCACACCTACTGAGCCCATGTGCCACAACTACTGAAGCCCACGTGCATTAGAGCCCGTGCTCCACAACAAGAGAAGCCACTGCAATGAGAAGCCCACGCACGGCAACGAAGAGCAGACCCTGCTCGCCGCAACTAGAGAAAAGCCCACACACAGAAATGAAGACCCAGTGCAGCCATAAATAAATAAATTTATAAAAACAAAATTAAGACCTAAGTTAATGGAGAGATTGATTATATCTTGTTCATCGGTCTGAAGATTCCAAATTGTTAATGTGGCAATTCTTCCCAAATTGATCTATAAATTTAATGTACTCTTAATGAAAATCCCAGCAATTCTTTCCTTTCTTTTTTTGTAGAAATTGACAAGCTGATTCTAAAATTTATATGGATATGCAAAGGACCTAGATTAGACAAAACAAGATTTCAAGAATTATTATAAAACTCTATCACAATAGTGTAGTATTGGCATAAAGACAGACAAATAGATCAATGGAACAGAGAGTCCAGAAATAAACCCACAAATATACGGACAACTGATTTTTGGCAAAGGCATACAGGCAGGGGCATAAGAGCCAGCAAAGGCCAGCGTGACCACGGTACCCTTACCAATGAATTGCCTGACTACTGGGGGGATATGTGCCTAAGAGTAAACTCACCTGAGAGAGAAGTCCAAAGGCAGATGCGCTTTCTAGGCCAGGTGAGAAGACTGAACACCATCAATAAAGACTGAAAGCACAATTAAAATTTTGAGATCAGTTGGCATAGAAAGGCAAACTTGGAGGCTTCTGGATAAGGAGGAGGGAGGAAAAAGGGCAACTCCTTTGGGTGATGGAGCTGTCAAGAACCTTCCTTCCTCTCCACCACTTCAGGTGAATTGCCCAGATATGCCACCACTATGTAATAGCTATCTGAATACATGTGAGTGTGTGCGCAACAACTAAATGTCCATGTGTAGTATCTGAAGGCGTTTGCAGATTGTTAGAGTCAAAGTTTAAAATCATATACTTTATCAGTGAGATTTACATGAATGTTCCTTTGCAATCATGTAAACTTCCTTCATGTTTACCAGGCAGTGATTTAGAAAAATTACCTCACAGAATATTTATATTCACAATCTACTTGTGCACTCATTGTGGTCTACTGTTGGTCAGGAACACCAAAGAAAAGATCCTCCTTTCACCCACAGCCTGAGTCTCCAGCCTCAGTGACCTCTGCAGTTGCCAAGCATGTCAGGGCCTGCCAGGTTCCATGACTTAGCTCATTATGTTCCTTCAGGGACTGCTACATCTCGCACACGTGGGTACTTACACCACATCACCTCTCGTGGATGGTGGTCATGGGGTTGCTAAGCTTTTCCTTGAGTTAAGGGATTCAAGGGAACCAGCAGTCAGCAACGTAAAGAAACAAGCAAAGGCAATGGGAGCAAAAAGACACAGGTTTAATGCCTGGAATACCTTGCCAAGGGTGTGATGTTGGACAAGTTGGAAATACTCTCAAGCCCCTTTTCGTTTATGTATGATTATTTTTCCTAAAGAAATATTTAAGGAAGTGGGTAGGGAATGATCCATGAGGATGTTTGCTGCAGCATGGATGATAATCTAGAATGAATGTGTGAGACATATATATCTAACTATATGCACTAAAATGGCAGAGAGGTTTTTAATGGATGCTCAAGTTATAAGATTGATTCTTAATTCTCTTTCCAATTTTACTTTTTGTTTTTACTATGAGCATGCATTACTTGAATAATAATGTTAAAGCTTATTTATAATAATGCAAATTCAGATACTAGTGTCCATCAGAATAGGAGAAAAAGAACTAATGTTATACCCAACAATTGCAAGGTTGGAAGAAAACAGGACTTCTTGTACACAAGCTGGAGTGTAAAATGGTTTCTCACTTTTTTGAGTCATCTAGCAATACACATTAAAAACGTTTAAACGCCCACTTTCCTTTCACCTAGCAATTCAATTTCCAGGAATACATCCTAAGAAAGTATGAGAAAAGCATGCCACAGCACAAGTATAAGATGTTCATTCCAATTTTACTTACAGTATTAAAAAGACCATGAGCAAATCAACATAAATACATACACATAGTCATGTGTCTGCTTAAAACCATAGAATCACACTAGAGTGTTCTACAGCCTTTTTTGTACTACTTAACTTTAATTAACGGATATCATTCTATATCAATACATGTTAATTTATCTAATTCTTCATGGGCTGCAAAATTTCCATGGTCTAGTTTTACTGTAATTCATATGAGCAAGTACACTGCTGAACACACAGGCACCTTTGAGTTTTCACTTTTGCAACTGTTGGGTATTTACTGCAGTCTACTTGGATGAATATACCTTTAGGATGAGTTCCAAAAGGCAGATTGCTGGGAAAGGGTGCTTAGTGCATTACTGAGAGACACTGAGAGTATTAGGAGTTTCTCATGAACCTCTAAACCTGCTTCCTCCCCACCATCTAATGGGGTGGGGACGGGTTACACAAGCTGTTGGGGCTCAACAAAGACACCCCTCATGCACCCTCTACTGCTCTCTCTCTACAAGGCTGGCTGTTGGGATTTCCCCCAACTTCAGGTGAGGATGATGGTTGCGGGTAGTAACTCTCCCAGGTCCGGCCCATCCCCAGATCCACAGGGCTGGTACCCGAGGCCAGAAGGCCAGAGTACTCCCGACCACCATCGTCTCCCTCTGGAGCACACACCTGTGGTCAGCATGTAACCCTGAATCTTTCCTTCCTCCAGGTATTGGAAATGGGCCGAGTCATCATCCCACCCACCGCACAGCCACAGCTGCCACCTCACCACAGCTTCATCGTAGCCTTGTGTCTGTGCGTCCCGTTCACAGCTGGCCCAGGTAGCATTTCCCATACTTCTCCCATTGGGTTTCTGAACAGTCTGCACAGAGCTCACCTTCGGCCCATGCACCACCTGGGCCTTGACCTTGACACCTGCTCCACTTCACACTGGGCACACCTGCCAGTTCCCACTCTTGATAATCATCTCTGTGGCAAATGGATGTACAAAAGGTACATCCTTTTTTTTTTTTCTGCTAACATGAGGAAGGGGAGCGTGGAGGGACAGGAGGGGATGCCTTGTGGCCCCCTCAGTGGACCTAGCAACACCATTATCGCCAAGCGTTAATTCTACTCAGAGCTGGGTGAACTTACACTGGGATTTAAATAATGACAAAGACAGTGGCACTGGCCAATTCTTCATGACTGATTTGTAAGGAGCAGGTATCACTTGTGTCATAAAACAAAATGAAATGATATCTACAATCATCACAATGATACAAACAAGGTCTTGGGAGTACCCAGTTGTCCTTGGTGAGAGAGCATGCTCTGCACTAATACTACCTGAGGATGAGGTTACCCAGGAAGGCTTGCGGCACTGGGCAAGCCAGGGTTTCTTCTTCAGTTCAGACTCCAAGCTCTCACACAGAAAGGACCCCATCTTCCCTCCAACTTCTTCGCAGTGTCCTGGAGAAACTTGATCCTACTCAGAGAACATAGCTGCTGCATATAGACAAAGCCCTAAGGTCAGGGAGCTGGGCTGCAGATAGCCTTTCAAGGAGGTTAGAAGAAATGACTAAGAGCCAATGAAAGTGCTTTGCATGAGGAGAAACAGACTGAGGTTAGTACCCACAGTTTATGCTGATTAAAGACAATGTGAACTCAGTCCTTCTCAATAAATCTTTATTTCATACACATAAAAATCTGAGTTGTAGAAGCAGCTCCTGACTAGATATTAAAACTGGTTATCCCTGATTGGTGAGATCAAGGAAGAATTATATATTCATACTTGGCTCTAACTCCATAGCTTGTCTGTATGAGAGGATGGGGGAGAGGGAGGGAGAAAGGGAGGGATGTGGCAATTCTATTTTTGCCACAGGGATCTTTCTAACTCTCAAAGAATATGTGCTTCTCTAAAGGTAACCTGCAGGGCCTGGGAACTGTCCTGGACATGCAAGTACAGAAAAGGGTTTTTTATGAGGGGGGGAGGGGTAGGGAAAGGCTGGGCAAACTCCTTCCTGTCCTGCAGGTACCCACCTACCTTTGTTCGCCCAAAGCAGGAGCAGTGGGCTGCTGTCCTCCCCCTCCCCTCCCCCCACCCCTTCCCTGACAGCAGAGGACCAGACCACCTAGGTGATGTCGAAACCCCTTGAGGTGCACCAGGTGCAGAAGACCTACAACCCTGAGGGCTGCATTTTATCTGCTGGGTTACCCTTGGAAAACCAGATGTCTTTGGAGCCCTGGAAGCTCCTGACTTCAGGAAAACAAAGCATATTTACTATCTGAGAGGAGGGTTGGTGGTGTGGTGGTGCTGGTGAACTTTTCCAAAGCCTCCCACTTCTTCTGGGATCATGCCTCACATACACAATGCCCCATAACCGGCTGTTTCTAGTTAATAACACCGTGAGCAGCAGCACTATGACAGCAAACATTCAGCATTCGTTTTGATGGACAGCCATATTTCAAACGTGCCTCGGTTTACTTCTATAGCAAGTCCATGACCATGCTTTTATAAAATAAGCTGCTTTGGAAGTCCCATGTATCTAAATCTTTGTTCACATCCAATATAGTTACCTTAACATAAAGTTCTAGAAGTAGAAATGTTGGGTCACAGGATGTTTTAAGGCTTATGTATTTGGATTTATTAATCCTTTTCTTTACATTTTCTGGATCCCTCTCATGCTTAAAAATGCCTTTGTACTCTTTCAGACCCTAAAAGCTTTCACTCATCTCTGGGGAGACTAAGGACTCTCTTGAGAGCCACTGAAGCAGCCTCACTGAGAGAAGAATTTGGAGAGTTCAATCAGGGCTTGGAACGTTCTAGACACAGAAGAACTGAAAGATTTTTGGTGTGGAGAAGGGAAAGACAAAGTCCCTTTTGGGACTGGGAAGCAACACTCTCTTCCAGGCAGGGCGGAGCCTCTACCTGGTCAGAGAGGGCTGCAACCACAGCCCACGTGACACACACATTACTGCGTCTGCGTGTGGGAGTTACCTTGCTTACCTCCGAGGCTTGTGCTTGGCAGGTGGAGACGACTCCGCAGAAGTCGCGTTTAAGTGACAACGAAAGGTAGGGTAGCATTTTCATTTCCTCTCTGATTCTCCACCAGGCTCTCAGCTGTGTCACAGCTGGTGTGTGAATAGATGTTAATGAGTGTGAGCCAGCGGGATTCGGGTGGGTGGGTGCAGCGCGATACTTGGCCTCCCGGGAGGAAGGTCCTTGAGGTCGTCGTCTTGCTCTCTACAGGCATCGTGGCTATGGCCCTTTGCGGTGGGGCGGAGCAATGGAGAACGGTGGGCCACAGAGGGGAGTGGGGCAGTTGAAAGTAGAGCGAGGCTTGGGGCCACTACTTGAGGTGTCTGAGCCTTGGAGGCACCAGAACTGCAGACAGACCACACATCCGGGACTCCTTGGTCCGTGGGAGGGCGAGGAAAGCCCACGCGGCCCACGCAAGACGCAGTGCGCATGCCCAGGGCTGCGCGCCTTCCCGTCGGCCCTTGTGCAGTTTGCGTGCGTAGCTGTAAAGGTTGCGGCTTAACGTCTCGGTTCTTTCTGCCTGGTGAAACTCACCAGGTAGGTCCACAGATCTGTCCTGCCTGGAGTCTAAGTGTGCGTGCGTGTGAGGGAGAGCCAGCAGGCTTCGGGCCGGTCAGGCGGTGCGATCTATGGCCTTTGAGGAGGAAGGTCCTCGAGGTCGTCGTCCTTCTCCCCACAGGTGTCACGGCCACCATAGCTCTCGTCCTGGCGGCAGGAAAGGGAGGGCGGTGGGCGGTGGAGGTCAGGGGGTTCAGATGAAGGTAGAGCGAGTCATGGCGGCGTTATTTGCAGTGTCTGGGTCCTGGAGGCCCTGGAACTGCAGACCAGCACAGAATCCAGAGTCAGCAGTGGGAAGCTGGACGTGGCTGTATATTACAAAATCTCTCCGTATTGGAGAGTTTGGGAGTGAAACTGAATCTCTTAAGTCGTACCTTTTTTCTTCAGTCAAGTACTTGAAGGTTCCTTCTCTGCCAAATTGGCTGTGAGAGAAACAGAGGGGTTTGCTGACAGCCTTATTTGATGTTATTGGCAAGCAGGCAGTTATTATTAATTCAAGAATTACTTTGGAAATCTCACCAGATGTAAAAAAGAATTTCCAGTCAGCATGGTAATAGTTCAGTATAGTCTTTTTAAATTACATTCTTCAGTTCACCATTTTCTACTTTCAGTGTGAAATATGAGTGGACGAGTAAGATCAAGATCTAGAGGAAGGGGAGATGGTCAAGAGTCTTCCAATACGGTTGAACCTGTGGTTGTGAGTGCTTTAATATCTTACTTCCCTTGACAGAAATTAATAAAAGAAAATCGAAAAAGTTGTTGAACCAATTTAGATCTGTTGTATAAAGGGCTATCTTGCTGAGAATGGTTGAATGGTTGAAAAATGAATCTCATGACTGAGACATTGAGCAAGTAGACTTGTATTCTGACATTGCCTGGATGTGTATATTGATATGAGCCTGGAAATCGCCTCTATGACTTCCTTGTTGTGCTTATTAATTAACAAATAACACACAGCCCAGAAAAGATGAAAATGGTTTCCAGAATTATTGGTCCTTGCAGATAACTCCTTTCTTAGATTATTTTCTATATAGGAAGAGTAACTTTATTAAGAGTACTTACGGATAAAGATATAGGAAAAGCCTCTTCAGATTGGTGATTAGTTACGTCCATGTAGTATGTATATTTGTGCCTTCTCTTGTTATAGTATTAATAACAATACTTGTTATTTGCACCTACCCTCTCCCAAGGCCCCAAAACTAGGTGGCAAAAAATCTCAACAAAAGGAACCACCAACTGGGAATGTGGATATTGAACCTGGACAAGAGAAAGAAGGAGGAACATCTGTGGTTCAAGGTAAAGGGGGATGGAGAGACAATTTGTATTTCATTTATGATGTTATACTAGTAACAGGTATGAAGGGTTCCCTGAAAATTGGCTGGAAACCTGTTTGGTAAGGGAAAGATATAGTTTGCAGCTGACTGCAGTCCCTCTCTGTGATAAGTTTTCCCTCTTTCAGCATTTTACCCACCTATGTTTTAAATTATTTGACATTCTTGGAAAATACAGTCCTTGCCAAGGCTCTAAATTAGCAAATCAAAGGAAGAAACATTAAATGTAGACAAAATTATACACTATTTTTCTAGTTAAACTTGATCTTTTTGGAATGTTGTTTTCAGGGTTAAGTCATTGCATCAAAAGTTTGAGCAAACCTAGATATATTCTGGTTAGCTCTTACATTGTAATTAAAAAAATTTTTCATAGTGCAGAGAAATAAAAAATTAAATCCTTTCCTAGTTGCTGTTAAAGTCTTCTATATTTTTGTCTTCCTGAGCCATAGTTTAGTTGTCACATATTCTTTTTAACTTTTTACTTAGAAAAGTTTTTAAAAGTACAGAAAAGTTATAAGAAAGCACAGTGTACTTCTGTATCCTCTTTACCTTGATTCAGCAATTGCTAATATTTTTCCATATAGTGTCCTTGCTTTAGGTATTAACATACATATTTTTATTGCCAAACCATTTGAGAGTAAATTTCAAATACAACTCTTTACTCGCTAAGTAATTCAATAAGTGCCTCCTAAAATCAAGGGTATTCTCTTACATAACCCAGTACAGTGATCAAATGCAGGAAATTTAACATTGAGAAAACATGATTATCTAATATGTAGTCAGTTGGTCTAGTAATGTTTTTTATAGCATTATTTTTTCCTGATCCAGGATCCAATCCAAGACTACCTGTTGCATTTAGTTGTCATCTCTCTTTGGATTCCTTTAACCTGGAAGTGTACCTCAATATTTCTTTGTCTTTCTTTGTCCAAAAGATTGACATCTTTTGGAGTCCAAACCGGGTGTTTTGTAAAATTTTCTTCAGTTTGGGTTTGTCTCATCTTGCTATTTTTAAAGACTTTTTTTTCACTCATTTATTGAGACCTGCTTGGTGGCAGGTAATGTACTAGGTGCTAAGGATATAAATACAAATGAGAATGATTTCTGTCTTGAGTTCACAACTTCTATCTTGAGTTTCTCTTGTCAGAGAAATTCACGTAAACAAATAGCTGATCTGATGAGATAAGTGCAATTATACATGTGTATATAGGTTACAAACGTGACAACTAAGTTTGTTTTAAACAGTTTTAGAAAAAAACATGCTTCATAGAGGAGGTAATATATGAGAAACACAACTTCATTTTCTAGCAAAAAACTCTTTAGTGCTCATTGCATTCTTATGCATCACATTTATTATAATACTAGCCTACAGTGCTTTATTTAATAACATTAATTTATGGTTTACCACTTATATTAATAACTATTTATATCGACCTTAATTGGAAGGTGCAAGCCAGGAAATGGGTCTGGAAAAGACTGGGGGTGAGCACGGGAATGACCCTGATGTGAAGGGGAAGATTCCACCTAATCTAGTGCCTGCTAAAATTCCAGAAGCAGGTATGTTATCTATTAAGATTGCAAGTCATGGAGTAGTTGTTTTCTACGATATTTTTATACTTTAGTAGCAAATCGCACACACACAGATTATTTGAAAGGTAGTTCTGACACCAAATGCTTGATTCAAAGACGGTATCAGGAAGAAATTAATTGTCAAGTCCATACTGTTGAATTATAAAACATGAAAGTATTATTACTTTGGAGTAGAAGTCCTTTAAAACCCAAGGCAAATGATCAAATAGTTTTTAAAGTACATAAATTAACGTACCCCAGTGCTAATTGGATATCTAAACAATACAATAGTATTGATGTTTTGTTTTTTAATTTGCCAGAACTGTTTCTCAAAAATCACTATCTTTTAGATGCCAAAAAATGATATGGATCTGTATGTTTGGGCTTTTCCAGGTTGGTTTGTTGTTGTTGTTGTTTTTGAAATTGTGAGCCAGGCTGAGAAATGGTAGTATTTTTCCTCACATTTTAATGTCATATATGATGGTCGTGGCTTAAAACTAGTGTGACCATGTAATTTTTATCATACAAACTGGGATACTTTTGAGAGTTAAAGGGAGGGCCACTACTGCTTACTCCAGGACAACAAGTGTGAAAGGAACAAATGCCACCTTTCTATATATAGGCCATATAAAGGTTGAGCTGGATCATTGAAGTACTTTTGCACAAAAGAGACAAACCAAATGGAATGCTGTTCTTTGTCTTCTCTTTGAACAGTTCCAAGTATGACATTATTATTTGAACTAATATATGTAATTAGAAGGATACTTAAAGTCGATGCACTTGAATAACACTGGGTTTGCTTGCTTGTTTTACTTCTTGGAGTTTTTGTTAGGTTGATTTTATTTTAACTGAAATCACTGGCAGTTTTTGTTCTCTACTTAAATTATCTTTAAATAGGCTCATAGGATTTAATTTGTTCTGGGCTTGAGAAATCTATGTTTCTTCATACCACCAAAAAGAATGGTGCATTAAAAAATTAGTGCTCATATGCCTGAAAATGTACATGTAGCATAGAAGCCTGTGCAGTTGTTAGGGTTCTGGTTTTAGTTTCATGTTATAAAACCAAAACTGTAGTGTGCTTTGTGTACCTTTTTTATTGCCTAAGTAAAGTTCTGCTAAGTAATGTACAACTGTTATGTTTATGTTTTAGGTGATGGACAGTCGTAAGTTAAAAAGAAGACAAGCTGAAGCCATAAATGCTGTTGTTATATTGATAATTTGGCTTGTTAAATTCTCTCAATAAAGTTTTACAGTTTTCTCGGAAGAAATCATGCACATCTTTGGTTCAGTCTATTCCTAGGAACTTGATACTATTGTTAGTGGTATCTCAAAAGACTCTTCATGTTATGTTTGGAGCTGGTCTGTAGAAGTGCTATTTATTTTTGTATAATGATTTTATGTCTGGCAACTTTGCTAAACTTATACTAACGGTTTATGTCTACATTCTTTTGGATTTTCTACATACCCAATCATACTGTATGCAAATAATGACAGTTTTGTTTCTTCCTTTTAAATCTTTCTACCTTTTGTTGCCTTACCTTATGACACTGGCTGGACCCTTTCAGTACAGTGTTGAATAGAAGCGATGACAGTAGACATCTTTGTCATATTCCTGACCTCAAAGGGAAGACTTTCAACATTTCGCTATGATGTATACTACAGGTTTTTATTAGATCTCTTCTATTAGATTAAGGAAGTTCCTTTGTATTCCTAGTTTGCTAAGAGTACTTACCATGAATATTTGTTGAATTTTATCAAACACTCATTCCTCATCTATTGAGGCGATCTTACGATGTTTCTCCATTAATCTGTTAATGTGGCATTCCTAGAAAAAAAACCCAATTTGAGTCATGATATATTGTCCTTTTTCTGTATCATTCGATTCCTTTTCCTAATGTTTTGTTTAGGATTTTTGCATCTTTGTTTATGAGTTAGATTGGCCCATAATTTTTTAATGTACTCTCCGTATTGTTTTTTTTTAATTAATTAATTTATTTGGCTGCACCGGGTCTTAGTTGTGGCACGCGGGATCTTTAGTTGCGGCATGCGGTATTTAGTTCCCTGACCAGGGATCAAACCCGGGCCCCCTGCATTGGGAGCACAGAGTCTTAACCACTGGACTACCAGGGAAGTCCCTCCATATTGAGTTTTGATATCAAGGGTTATTCTAGCTTTATAAAGTGAGTTGATGTAGATAGCTTCTTTTTCTATTTCCTGGTAGAATTCATCTAACATTGGAAATATTTCTTAAATGTTTGATAGAATTTGTCAGTGAGGCCATCTGGGCCTGGAGTTCTCTTTTTAGGACAGTTTTTAATTAATGAATCGATATCTTATTTTCTATTCTTCAGTCAGTTTGGGTAAGTTTTATTTTTATAGGATTTTGGCTATGTTATCTAAATTTTCATTACACGAAGTTGTCCGTAATGTCCTCTCATTATCCTCTTAATGTCTGCAGAGTCTGTAATGATACTGCCATTTTCATTCTTAGTACTGATAAATTGTGCCTTCTCTCTTGCATTTTAAATCAGCCTCACCAGAGGTTTACTGATTTTTTTTCTAGTCTTTTCAAAATAAAACCAATTTTTGGCTATGTTGACCCTATTCTGTTTCATTTCTCAGCTTTATTATTTCTTTTCTTCTTTCTCTATTTAATCTGCTGTTCTTTTTCTAACTCCTTAAGATGTTCGGCTCATTAATTTTCAACCTTTTAAAGATATACTTTAAAATTATAATATTCTCTCTAAATAGGGCTTTAGCTTCATCTCACAAGTTTTGATATGTAGTATTTTTGTTACTCAACTCAAAGTATGTTCTAATTTTCATTCTGATTTCTTTGGACTTTGGATTACTTCTAAGTGTATTTCTTAACTTTTAAACATTTGAGCACTTTCTAACTTTTTGTTATGCAGCACAAATAACTGATATAACTGTTTAGAAGAGATACAGCTAAAACATAAGAATTCAGAAAAGTTGAAAATAAAAGGATGGGCAAATGATATTCTACGCAGAATAACTAAAAATAGGCTTTGAGATAAATAGGCATTTCTAGAAATAAGGGATACCTCGTATAGAAAAATTGAATTTATCAGGAAGATTTAACAGTTTTAAATATGAACCTAATAGCATGGCTTCAAAATGTGATGGAAAAATTGGCAAAACCACAAGGAGATATCAGTAAGGATATGTAAGATTTGTACGTCGTAATTAACAAATTTTATCTAATGGAAATATATAAAACTCTGTATTCAACAACATATTCAATACATACTCCTTTCAGTGCAATTATGTGTGAGAGGATATACACTGTATTTCAGTTCTTTGGAATTTGTTGAGATGTGTTTTATGACCCAGCATATGGTCAATTTTTGTAAAAAATTCCATACGTGCTTAAAAAGAATGTGTATTCAGTTGTTGAATGTGAGTGGTTACTCTGCCTAACTTCATGCTCCTACCCTGCTCCTACACCTCACAAGATTTTAGTGCTGTGGTCCCCCTTGCCCTGACAAGGCAAGGAACCCTTGGGCAATGGCTCAAGTCTTGCTGCCTTCCTCAGCCTCCACTTGGCCTACAGGAAACTAGTTCATTCTTGCCATACCCACATAGTGGTAGTAGAGCATGTTCCTAGGCTGTGGTTTCTTTTCTCCCAGCTGTCACTGGCAGCTCTACAAGCCTTTCTCCCTGAAACTTCTCTAGGCTAAAACCAGGTTCCTGTTTCCAGGGGATATACTTCAAGCTCTAAAAACTTGGTCATCACATTTCATTCTGGTTGCAGCACTAGAATGGGTTTCTGATTTTCTACAACTCAGTGAGCATACAGCTGGTGGGATGCCAGCCTTCCCTTTTAAATATATTTCAAATGTCTTTCAGTGTATCTCTTGGATCCCAATTCATTTGGTTTCAGATGGGGTGGGTAATTTACCCTCCCTCCAACTTAGTGTAGAGAGGATTCATTTCACATCAGCCCTCACTAAGTTGACAACTCACAATTTAGGTATTTTATTTCAACAAATCCCTGTTTAAGGACTTTTCAAACTTCTACTCATCTTTATGTAGACTGGCTAGGCTAGCAAGGTGAGGAGACGTATTATCTCCTGCTCTTTAAAATGTGTTACTTATTGCCTATTGTCTTGTTGTCCTGTTGTCAGTAGGCATTTGGATATAATGAATTTAGTAACTTTGAAATTCATTAAGGTTATAGATAGCATTTGAAGCTATGAGTCCACAGGAACTCATCTAGGGAGAGATTACATAGAGAGAATAGAGCCACGGGCAGGGCCTTGGAGCACTCTACAAAAGGTAGAACCTACAAAGAAAAGGATTGAGAAAAAGGACTGCCAGAGAGGTAGGAAGAAACTAGGTGGGGTATCAAAATCTAAAGGAAATAAAGTGTTTAAGGGAATAATAAATGGTCAACAATTTGAAATGCTGGTGAGAGGTCATGCAAGAAAGGTATAAGGAAATTTATGGTTAGTTTGGCAAGACATGTCACCAGAGACCTTGATAAGAGCCAATTTAGTGGGAGTTATAGAGAGAAAAGCCTGACTGAAGAGGATTAAGTGAGAATGGGAGGTGAGCAAGTGGAGATAGTAATTATAGAAACGTATTTTTTATTGAGGTACAGTTGATGTACAATGTAAGTTTGAGGTGTACAACATAGTGATTGATGATTTTTAAAGGTTATACTCTGTTTATAGTTATTATAAAATGTTGGCTATATTCCCTGTGCTGTACAATATATCCTTGTAGCTTACTTATCTTATACATAGTAATCAACATCTTTTAATATCCTACCCCTATCTTGCCCCTTCCCACTTCCCTCTCCCCACTGGTAACCATTAGTTCTCTGTGTCTGTGACTCTGTTTCTGTTTTGTTATATTCACTAGTTTGTTGTAGTTTTTAGATTCCAACTATAAGTGATATCATACAGCATTTGTCTTTCTCTGTCGGACTTAGTTCACTAAGAATAATACCCTCCAAGTCCATCCATGTTGCTGCAAATGACATTATTTCATTCTTTTTTATGGCTGAGTAATATTCCATTGTAATTATATACCTCATCTTCTTTATCCATTCATCTGTTGATGGACACTTAGTTTGCTTCTGTATCTTAGCTATTGTAAATAATACTACTATAAACATTGGGGTGCATGTGTCTTTTCTAATTAGTGTTTTCATTTTTCTCTGTTAAATACCCAAGAGTAGGATTGCTGGATCATATGGTAGGTCTATTTTTAGTTTTTTGAGGAACCTCCATACTGTTTTCCGTAATGGCTGTACCAATTTACATTCTCACCAACAGTGAAAGAGGGTTCCCTTTTCTCCACATCCTTGCCAACATTTGTTATTTGTGGTCTTTTTGATGACAGTCATTCTGATAGGTGTGAGTTAATAGCTCATTGTTTTGATTTGCATTTCTCTAATAATTAATGATGTTGAGCATCTTTTCATGTGCCTGTTACAAATCTGTAGGTCTTCTTTGGAGAAATGTCTATTTAGATCTGCTCATTTTTTAATTGGGTTATTTCTTTTTTTAATGTTGAGTTGTATGAGCTGTTTATATACTTTGGATATTAATTCCTTATCAGTCATATCATTTGCAAATATTTTCTCCCATTCAGTAGGTTGTCTTTTGGTTTTGTTGATGTTATAGAAATGTATTTTGAGGAGCTTTGATGGTAAAGAAGAAGGAAATGGAAGTTTAGCTGGGAGGCCGGCACAAGGTCAAGGGGGGATTATTTTTTTGTAGAGTGATATTAAGGCATGTTTGTGTGCTGGTGAGAATGGTCCAGTAGAGGATGGAAGGATAAGGCCACAGGGGAGGGATCCAAGCACGACTGGAGGGGTTGGCTTTGGATAGGAACAGGACACCTTTCCACAGTAACATGAAGGCTATGTAAATTTCTCTGAGTAGAGGAATGGGTAAGATTAGAAAGCAGACAGGAGGACTTCTACTTTTTCCTTTATACCCTGTTATGATTTTTGAATTTTAACCATGGTTATATTTGCTTTTATAAAGTAATAAAGATCTTTTGTTAAATTTAAAATATTTTCAGAGAGAAGCTTGTGGTCACTTACTTTGCAGCCATCTTGTGTTCTGAGGTGCACATGAACCCCTATCAGGGGAAGCAGGAGCTCTCATTTGATTCCCCTCCTTGGCCAGGGTACAGCCAGGCCTGAAGACATTCTGCCAGGGTCACATTAAGATCCTTAGAGGCTCTGAGGCTCAGAAAGATTATGGAGTGCTCTCATTTACACTTGCCATGTATCAATACATTTCATGATAAAAATTGATGGTGAAGTTTTTATATTTCCCCCATGATGTTGATTTTGCTGTTTCTTTGAATATCAAATTCAAGTATCAAATGTTTCTAACAATCTCTTTCTCATTGCTGGGAGCCCCCTTCCTGCTGGTGAGCTAAACACTTGCTTAGTTGGTCTTTAGGGTAACCTAGCACTGATACTGGTCCTTCCTTCAGGTTTTTACACCTCCCAATCCATCACCACGCACTGGATTGCTGTAAGATACAAGGAAACCTAATATGACGTGGATGCTATGCTCAGTTTCTGTATCTGTCCTCTGGGGGCAGGAGAGAAATACCAGATGGATGGGAAGAGTCCATTAAACTGGTGCCTCATGAAAGCAGGGAACCAATTTTAGTGTTTCATTGCAGGCCACAAAGGGCAGGCATTTGTTGGAAAGATGCTGGGGTGCTTCAAGAAATTGAAGCAAGAGTAGGCTTAGGTAGAGGAGGCACCAGGGCAGCTCTTGGGACCTCAGCTGTGGTGGTTCTATCCCTCTTGACCTGGTGTGTGAAACAAAACCCCAGAGCATGGAGGATATGGCACCCCCTGTCTGTCTACCTCACCTGAGGGGTGGCAACCCTCCCGGCACTCTGGGAGTACCAGTACAGAGGCAACCTGATGGGAACCAGCATCCTATCCTCCTTAGGGGCTCCTGATTCCTGACAACCACCTCCTGCTGCTGACCCCAGGAGGCCTAGGCGCGTCCCCCTACCTGGAGGAAGGGGCCAGGTGGAGGGGTGATATCCTGCGCTAACCAGGGAGAACTCTGCCACAATGTAATCAGGCAGCACAGCCCCACGGGCCGGGCAGTGCAGTGTGTACTGGGCCAAGGCCAGCTTTCACCAGGACTCAGGGGCCAGACTCTTCCTGGAACAGTCTCCCTGACTCTCGAGCATGGGCTATCTGCTTCTCCTGAGCCTTGTGCTGACGCCTGCCCTGGGCTGCACTCCCCGGGACCAGCACCTGCGGTCGCTTCCCAACATCCTCCAGCTGCCCAAGACCTAAGCCGCTTGTTCTGGGCTCAGTCTTCGTGGGCCCCTTGGTGCTGCTGCCCACTGCCAGCAGCTCTCAGTGCAGCAGCGCCTCCCAGACGCGTGGCTGCCCACTCCCCCCACCGGTAGCTCCACAGATGGAAGCTGCTTCCCCGCCCCTCCCACCTGCTGCCCGACCCGGGTCTCTGCTACGGCTTGAGGGTCTTGGGACAGTGTCCTGTAGTTCAGGCCCCTCTCTCAGCTGTAGGGGAGATGCCAGCAGCAGGCATGGCCTTGTTGTGCCTTGTTCCTCCCACTGCTCCCAGGGCGGCTCAGCGTCTGCTGGGCCAAAAGGCTGGCTGCCAAACCCTCAGCCCACCCTTGGCCTTGGGAGGAAAAGGTGAAGAGGAGGCGAGGAGCAGGCACAGACTGTGCAGAGCACCAATAAGATGGGCGTGGGACATGCCTCTTCGGGCCCGGTGGCCTTGGGAGCTCTACCCCTCTGGATCTGGGGTCCAGGCCTGTCCCAGAATGGAGCTGGGGCTTCATCCTTATGGGGCAGAGCAGAACCTGGGGTGGGCGGAGAGCCTGGGACAGGGATGGGGACACGCTCAGTCTCAAAGATGATGGCCTATCACAGCTTCTGCCAGCGCTCCTCAGGACCCGGCCTGTGGGGGCCCATTGCCCAGCCCCAGGGGCGTTTCTGGACTTGGCTACCCTTCCATCCCTGGCCCCGCAGGGCTGGGGGAGGATACATGGATGAAGGGAAGTACAAGGGAGGAAAATCAGGGTTGTATAAGGGGGCACAAAGCCTGTACTCCTGGAATACTGCATGAGATACAAGGTAATCTCTCCCCAGAGGCCTTTCGTGAAGTGCAGTGGACAGTGCCCTCAATGAGAATCAAAAGAACTGAGTTGGCTTGTGGTTCTACTTAAAAGCTATGTGTCTAACTGTAATATGTAGATGATCCTCTTTGAGTGTCAGCTTTCTTGCCTGTAAACTAGAGATAATTCCTACCTCACAGGGATTCCACAGAGATTAAATGAGATGAAAAATGGCAGTGTGCAAAGGAAAGAGCTAGGCCTGTTCTAAAGGCACAGTGAATGTTGGTTGTATCCAAACGTGAATTTTTCTAGGACCAGGGATAGAGGCCCAACTACACTAGGAGTGAGGGCCAGCCGCTTGTGATCCACTCACAGACTTGCCTCACACCCCATCACATCTCCCCACATCAACTCCCTTCCTCTCCAATACTCACTCACTCTCACCTGGGGCTCTAGCACACCAGACCACACTACTTGCTCTCTGGTGCACAGGAGAGTGCAGCCAGTGTCACACCCAAGGTCCTTAGGAACAGTGGCCTCAGCTTGCATCTGATGTCCAGGATGAGGTGCTAAACAGTGGTACATGCTGTAGAGCAGTGTGTGGGATATGGTTCCGTGTATGTGTGTGTGCACGATATACATAAAAATATGCTTGCATATTCATTGTATATGATTATGGAAGAGTACATAATTTTCATTTCTATGTAAATTTATGGACAAGAACACAAGAAACTGTTAACAGTAGTTATCACTAGGCAGTGTAACTGGGGTGGTTGGAAGGGAACAGAGGAGAGTTTAAAAATTCTTACCAATCATTATCGTTTGAATATTTTTACTATGAGCATGTGTTACTTTTATAATAAAGAAAACTTTAAATCAAAAGATATAGATGATAAATTGATCTGTAAATACAGATGATAGAAAATGGATATAGATAAATGATATATAGATAGATAAATAAAAGATGAGCTAGAGGATAGACAGACACACAGACATATCTATGTACCTGTTTCCTCACATGTGAAATGGTACCTATTTCACAGCATTACTGTGAGGGGTAAATTATTAAATGCATTCAACCCCTTGGAACAGTTCCTGGCACATACTAGGTGCTCAATAAATGTTCTCTTTAGTGCAATAATGATGTGGAGGAAGACAGGATGGCTGGATGTGATAATCTCTTTTGCCACCTTGTGGTCAGTGTATGCCATGCAGGAATGTCAATGCCAATAAGAAGCATCTTTTCAACGCTTTGGGTAGGTGAGTGTATGAGTTCTGGCCTTAGTGAGGGTGGCGGACCTATGACTTTTAAAATTGAAAAAGAGTATAAACAAACAAACAACTTTCTAAATAGGTAGGTAGATGAGACTTATTGTCCTCTACTTATTGCTTCCCATTTGGATTCCCAGCCCTGAAAGTGTCGATGAGAAACAGCGCATTGACTGGTTTTCTGTTCGTTTTCAAGCCTCTCTTTATCCATCAACCTTCTTAGTTGCAAGTGACAGAACCCATTCTGGCTTCTTCAGGTAGAAAAGGGATTTTTTAAAACTGCTATTAGGTAGAGTACAAGGAAATCTCCAACAGGTGAGACTATCTCGCTTGGGGGCTAGGCAGTCAGAAGTTGGTGCAATCCACCTCCTCTGGGGACAGGTACTGCTGAGGCTGAACCCAGGACTGTGCCACTGGAACATCTACTACAGTTGCTTGTGAAAACTCAGCATCTCTCAGCCATGCTCTACCATTTTACCAGGCATGGATTCCACTGGATGATTATCTCCTTACTTGTTTCTCTCTCCTGACCTGAAGTCTTTTTAAAAAAAAATTATTGAAGAATAGTTCACTTACAACATTGTGTTAGTTCCTGGTGTACAGCAAAGTGATTCAGTTATACATATATGTATTCTTTTTTATATTCTTTTCCATTATGGTTTATCACAGGATATTGAATATAGTTCCCTGTGCTATACAGTAGGACCTTGTTGTTTATCTCTTTTATATATAGTAGTTTGCATCTGCTAATCCCAAGCTCCCAATCCTTCCCTCTCCCACCCCTCCCGCTTGGCAACCACAAGTCTGTTCTCTACGTCCGTGAGTCTGTTTCTGTTTCTTAGATAAGTTCATTTGTGTCATATTTTAAATTCCACATGTAAGTGATATCATGTGGTATTTGTCTTACTCTTTCTGACTTACTTCACTTAGTATGATAATCTCTAGCTGACCTGAAGTCTTTTTTTTTAGCTGCATTGGGTTTTTGTTGCTGCGCACGGGCTTTCTCTAGTTGCGGTTAGCAGGGGTTACTCTTTGTTGCGGTGTGTGGGCTTCTCATTGCGGTGGCTTCTCTTGTTGCGGAGCATGGGCTCCAGGCACATGGACTTCCGTAGTTGCAGCACTTGGACTCAGTAGTTGCTACACACGGGCCCTAGAGCATGTGGGCTTCAGTAGTTGCAGCACGTGGGAGCAGTAGTTGTGGCGTGGGGGCTCAGTAGTTGTGGCTTGTGGGCCCTAGGGTGTGCAGGCTCAGTAGTTGTGGCACACAGGCTTAGTTGCTTCGTGGCATGTGGGATCTTCCTGGCCCAGGGGTCGAACTGGTGTCCCCTGCATTGGCAGGCGGATTCTTAACCACTGTGCCACCAGGGAAGTCCTGACCTGAAGTCTTGATGGGGAACATCTGATCAGTGGAGCCCAGGGCTCATACCTCTCCCTCGGCTGACTTCTGGTTTCCACCTTACGGAGGCAGAACTCTTAGTGTGGGGATTCTGCAAGTTTAGAAAGGCTTTTCAGAAGAGGCTGGATAGGGTGGGGGGGGGAGGTGATGCTCTGTCCCTAGGGAGAGGATATTGAATGTATGTACTTTAGAAACCCATGTCCCTTCCTGTCTAGCAACAGGTTCTAGATATGGTCCAGGCACTACCAGGAATTTAGGTCTGCCTGAGTCTGTGGTCAGAGTCCATACTGATTATCCAGGGGGCAGACCATGGTGAGACCAGATGGGATGGTTCTTTTAGGCTGGGCCCTCCATGGGGGCAGGGACCATGTCTGCCTGGTTTACCACTGTATCCCTAGTAGCTAGCTCAGTGCTTCCATACATGATTAAAGGAACTATGCAATGAAGGAACAAATTAAGCTGGCCACTTTCCTTATGAGTTGTAAATTTTCAGTGACTCTTAGGGCTCGTAATCTCAGCAGAGGCCTGAAAGATGCTGTCTTGGGGATGTCTTGTTAGATAAGGGAGATCCAGAGAGAGGTAGCTTCACTCACACCAAACTGCAGGTTCACATAAGGTTTCTGATTCCCCTCCAGGAGGGTTCTGCCCAAGCAGACACATTCAGTGTCTCCATTCAGAGGAAAAAGACAATCAAGTGTGTGCCACCAGATTTTACTGTCCAACTAGGTATTTTCTTGAAAAAATTCTGCTCTCAGAACATATTTCCATGGAGGCTGGAAAACCCAGGTAATTGAGATTCACTTTTTTTCCATATGTCAATTGTCCAGCCTCACTTGTTGAAGAGATTATTCTTTTTTCATTGAATTTCTTTGGCACGCTTGTGAAAAATTAGTTGAATAAATGGGAGTTGATTCCTTAAAAAAACATATTTCCAGGAGGAATGCATGCAGTATGCAGTGGAATTGCTCAAGTTGGCTGGGTCTGAAGACCTGTTGGAATTGAACTTTGACATCCAGTGCTAGGCTTAGCCAGTGGCTTCAAATGGGATTTGCTCTACTCATCACTGAGTGGTGAGTCCCCATCTCTGGTTGAGACTGTTGAAAGGCACAGACCAGCAGAGGGAGCAGGTGTGCCTCTGCTGTGGTGGATCATAGCCCTTCCTGTTTGGACCCCCGCCCCCCCCCTTTGCTCTGGAAAATACCACTGTTGCTCGGCAACAGAGAAACCAGTCGTGCAGGGCCCCTGCCTCTTCCAGTCACCAGCCCTGAGTGAGACATGGAATGTAAAGGCCTGCCTTCAGATCCCATCTTCTATAGCCCTTTGGAACTTCCTGGCCACTCAAAATGCCACCTGTCATCCCTCATCATTTTGGGGGTCCCCAAGACCACCCACACATTCAGTGGATTCACTAGAAGGATTCGAGGGACTCAGTATGTAATTGTCCTCACAGCTAAGGTTTATTACAGCAGCAGGATCTACAATAAGATCAGCAAGAACAAAAAGACACAGGTAGGGTCTGGAGGCTTCCTTCCTTCCTTCCTTCTGCTCTCTTCCTCCTGTGAGGGGGCACATCAAGTCCACTCTTCCCCAGGAATGAAAACACACAATATGTGGGCAATGTTTTTGCCCAAGGAATCTCGCTCAGTGTCCAAGAGTTTTTTTTTTTAATTTTTTATTGGGGGATGGTCATTGGACACTCTCTGCCTAGCACGTACCAACATTCCAGACTCTTAGAAAGAAAGGAGGTGTTCAGCATAAATGACTCTGTACAACCAGGTTAAGCACAGAGAACCACACTTATCAATTAGGGAATGGGTAGGGTGCTGTGTTAATTTTCTATTGCTGCTGTGACAAATTTTCACACACTTAGAAGTTTAAACTATACAAATTTATTCTCTTAGAGTTCTGTAGGTCAGAAGTCCAGTACAGGTCTCACCAGGCTAAATTCCAGGTGTCAGCAGGGCTGCATTCCTTTCGGAGGCCCTAGAGGAGGGTCTGTTTCCTGCTTACTCAGGTTGTTGGCAGAATTCAGTTCAGAGGTCCCTGTTTTCTTGCAGGCTATAACCTGAGGGCTGTTCCCAGCTTCTAAAGGCCACCACATTCCTTGGCTTATGGCCCCTTTCTCCATCTTAGAAGCTAGAACAGTGAGTCAAATCCTTCTCAAGGCACATCTTTCTGACCCCTCTGCCATCATCTCATCTCTCTGGCCACAACTGGGAAAGTTTCTCCACTCTTAAGGACTCACGTGATTATATTAGGCACACCCAGATAATCTGGGATCATCTCCTCATCTCAAACCCCTTAACTTTAATCACATCTGCAAAATCCCATTGCCATATATGTTGAATATGTTGCCAAGTAACATATTCATAGGTTCCAGGGACGTGGACATCTTTAGGCAGATAGTATTCTGCCTTCAACTGCAAAGTTCCCAGATGCCAGCCAACGGCCAACCTCGAAAGCAGGCCTTTCTAAAGACAACTCAAGGTTGTGTAAAGTCAATTCAAGGTCTCAGGTCTGCTGTATTAACTATTTTCTGCACACCCATGCATACTAAAAGAAGGTGACATTATGAGTGATAGGTGACACCACCTTCCAATAGTGTGTGGCCCCTCTAGTGCTTGTAATGTCTTGGACTTCACAGACAACTGATCCCAGGGCCCAGTGCACAAAGAGGCCCTTATGCTCCAGACACACTCTAACCTTGAGGCTGCACAGGCTGTCTCCTTCCCCACCCCTCCAACCCTGATAGGAGTCAAGGTCAAAGAAACTGTTAGGCTGTGGTGATTATTAGCATTGGGCTTGGCAGAAAGTAGATTCCAGTTTAAATTCTTAGCTATGTACCAAAAGCAAGTTACTTATTTCTCTCTGATTCTCATTTATTCATCTGCTTATAGGCATAACAACACTATCTTACAGATTTAAATGAGAGAATGCACATAACCCTTGTGGAAGAAAATACCTTCCAGATCATAATGGCTAGTGGGTTAGGAGATAGGACATCCAGTGGGGGCAAAACAAGATTAAAATCTCCTGTTTCCACATGGAGCTTCCTCTTGGGGGAGAAATAAAATAGGTAGAGGATCACTTTTAGAATTTACCTTGGTCTTTTTTTTCCTTTTGAGCCCTATCTCTTTACTGACAAACTTATTTCTCTTTCTTTCTGTGAAAGTGTGACATTGTGAATTATTAACCTTTGTTTTTCCCCCTCAGCTCCAGCTTGCCCTTGTACTCCCGGCCCTGCCTCAGACTCAGCACGTCCAAGGCTTCTGCCCCAGGGTAGAGCTATTTTAGCAGAAATGCAAATAGACTTAAAGAGCCCAAGATCAGCTTTTGAGTTTCAGAAGAGATTTCAGAAAATTTACACAGAGGAAATAGGACTGTAAGAAAGGCTTTTTGAGTCCTGAGATCTTAGGTCTTCTGAATACTAAGAGATAAGGACCCGGGCTATCTACAGGCATAGAAGAATATGTGGTCTGTCCAAAGGCTTCCAGCCATCCCAGACTAGATAAAAATCCCACACACTGAAGGGAGGGCTGAGAGGGAGGCAGGGAGATACTGATGACATCCAAGGTCAGGGGACTCCATCCCCCACCTCATTTCAGACTCCAGTGAAGCCTTAAGGAGAAGCAGATCTCTCTCTCTCTCTGTCTTTTCCCACCCTCCCACCCCCACAGGATTTGGGTTCCTTCTCATCTGCACATATCACAATCGCATGACCTGGAGTACCAGAAAGGCCATTCAATTAGCTTTTAGTCTGGGCCTTAGGACTGAGAGAGGAAAAGAGTCTGTGGAGAGTTTGCCTGGTGTGGGTCCTCAGCAAACCACTTTAGGTCCTCTGAGAAAAAATACACTGCCCTACTGGTGTGGTAGTCACTATCAAGTAAAGACTCCATTCCTCCCATTACGGGAACAGTCGTGAGGTTTCCTGACAGCACGGAGACAATGTCCAGGTCACAAGAGGTGAACAAAACACATCCAGGCAGAGACAGAGCCACTGGCTCTGGGGTTAGTTGTTCACAGAAAGATGTCAGGTTCCTACATTTCTGGTGGATACGTGCCTAGCAAGGCGGTGCACAAAAGGTGATATCAGGATGGAATTTTGAGGCACCAAAATTGGGGCAGATTGAAATTATGAACAACTCAGTGATGTCCAATCCATTCTGCCTGCAACTGCTAACCCTCTCTGTGGCTTCTAGCTAACAACCCTCTGAATTTTGGGTAGGCTTCATGTAAGCACTGAAGAAAAGAAATAAAAAGACCCTGAGAGCACTGTGTAGCATGGAGAAAAACAAATGAATATTTTTCTTCCAGCTGGAATACATGGACGTACATCAGCGGGAACCATGAGTCCCACTGAATTACAGGTGAACTGTAGTGTATAAGTTGATTTTTGTGCATTTTTCAAGGAAGAGGGGCAGTGGATGTGATCAGATTCTCAGAGGGTTCTGAGACTTATGACATTTTTGCAGGAGGGTGTCCTGGATCTGTGCTTTATTATCTGTGCACCCTATGAAAACTCATTTACAATCCCCATGTCATGCTTTCCCTGCCTGTGGAGTGGGAAAAACAATACCAAGCACACAGAGTTATTGTGAGGGATTAATTAGAAGGTGCTTTGTAAATAAATTGATTTTTAAATGAGGGCTATTCATGTATTAGCCCTCCTTACCACCCCAAAATGAATAGCTCTATTAAATAATGGGCAATTGATTGAGGTTTTTTATATCAGAGATACACATTTAAAAAAATGTATGTGGGGCTTCCCTGGTGGCGCAGTGGTTGAGAATCTGCCTGTCAATGCAGGCGACACAGGTTCAAGCCCTGGTCTGGGAAGATCCCACACGCCGCGGAGCAACTAGGCCCGTGAGCCACAACTACTGAGCCTGCGCATCTGGAGCCTGTGCTCCGCAACAAGAGAGGCCGAGACAGTGAGAGGCCCGCGCACCGCGATGAAGAGTGGACCCCGCTCGCCGCAACTAGAGAAAGCCCTCGCACAGAAATGAAGACACAACACAGCCAAAATAAATAAATAAATAAATAAATAAGCTTTCATTAAAAAAAATGTATGTGTACGCAGTTTATATGTGACATAGTGATGTGATTAATCCTATATTTTTTCAAGGAATAGTTTTCATAGATTATTTGGTATCGTGTGCTCTAAAAATAATAACGATGATGATGACGATAATTCCTTGTACTTGCATAGCTAGTAGTCTTCTCATTTATCTCATCAGTTGTTGACAAAGCCCTCCTCTTACTCTTGTAAATGAAATGAGGCTATTGCTGGGTCCGCAGTGTTTGGTTGCCATGGTTTGAGTTCGTTTCATAAGCTGTTGCTTGGCAATCCCACGCGTCAGCTGGCTCTTTTTCCTTAGCACTCTCACCACACACTGTCTGAAGTATAATGAGACTGAGCCTGGGCAAAGCAGGATAACGGTCCCCAAACGCTTTCTCTCTTCCTCCACAGCGCTGTTATCATGATGTCTGATAAATGTGTTGAGAGTGGAGCAAGGAAGTGGTTATAAAACATGGGATTTACAGTCATGCAGACCTGGGTTCAATTTCAGGCTCGGGATTTGGCTCGATGTATCCTTTAGCTATTCACTTAGAGAAGCTGATCTGAGTCTCAGTTTCCCCATGGGTAAAATGGGGGATAATTACACCCAGCTCCTAGAGTGGTTGTGGGGATTGAGGGAGAAAATCCATGGAAAGCCCCTGCACACAGTAAGGGCTCAGTAGGTGTAACCTATACTAATAAGGGCGATGGGAGGTGATGGAACCACAACTTTCCTTGTTCTGCAGTAAAATGCCCTGATGTCGTGGTCAGGTTGGATTTTATTTGTACAGTTATGCCCCACTTTTCTTTATGCATAGAGTGAGTGGGCCCACTGCGAATCCATGGAGTAAAACAGGAATTTATAAATAATCAGGATCAAGGAAAAGAACAGGGGGTGTTAGTACCAAAAGGAAAACAAGTAGGGATGCAGCAGACAGAAAATATCAATAGAAGATGCCCACTCCAGGTAGTGGGTGGGTAGGTGCTAGGCATTCAAAGGGGCTTGCATGGGGGAGGCCTGTCTCCTCCCTAGACAAACACATGCCCACAGGCAGTGGTGTACCGGTGAAACAGCTCTCAGATAGAGAAAACCCCTGATTTGTAGCATTTGCCCGATTTCCATGGTGTAAATGCTCCTACTAGGGCTGATTTCAAGCTGCCAACATAATGTCATGAACAGCATGTGGAGTTGCAAAGAGATGCCCGCAGTCCACTCTCAGGAGCCCTTTAGAGGCTGCTCTAGCTCAGAACTAATCCCTTCCCTAAGGGTAGCTTTTCTATTTTGTTCTCATTGCTGGGCATCCCCAATAAGCTCCTGTCTGTTTTTATAGCAGTTTAGGGAGGTCAGTTCTCAAGACTGCTCTTCTGGCCTTCAGTTCTCCCAGACTGGAAGGATATAGCTGAGGAAAGAAACCTCTTGTGCAAGCCCAACCCCCACCTTTATAGGCTGGCTCCTGCGACCTTTCTGTCCCAGGACCAGGACCCCATGACGTTTCCAGGATCCATAGGAGACTTGGGACTTAGGAATCACCTAGGCACATGTACTATTTGAGGCAGTGTCTTTTTTCAAAATTATCTTTGTTTACCTTTTTTTACGTAACCCAACTCAAACATGCTGCCCTGGTCATAGTCTTTCATACTCTTAGTTCTACAATGTATATAACCTTAGTATTTTTATATGCATCATCAACCAGTTTTAAAAAGAATCACTTTTTAAATAAATCTGTGCCACTGTACCATTTCTTCATCTAGTAGAACTTCAGGGCAGTTGTCTGATTCTGAGAGCTGGAGTAAACAAACAACTGTGGGGGGTTGGATTCCCCTACGGTCCAATCGGTTTCAGGGGTCAATCATTGATTTTCAGTCACAAGAGTAGGCACGTTGACCAGCTTTCGGTGAAAATATGTCATATGTGTTTTACATATGGTCCATAATTTTTATTTCCTCCCCTCTCGATATCTGACAATATCCAGTTGAATGGCTTCTGCAGATCCAGTGCCCCAAAACACAGTGTCTCCCCTAAAAATCAGCTGAACAATACCAGGATGTTTATGCTGCACAAGTAGCAGAAGAGAAAATTAGATGTAATACCACACAACTTTCTAAGGAGGATAGGTCTATTAACAGAAGAGGGTTTTTTGAGGGTTGGGGTGGGGAGCTAGGTACAAAGTCATTAACCTTAATATAATTAATGGCCTGTCACAGGGAGTGAGGGGACCTTTCAGTAGTGGATGGAGTGTACAAGTTTAGAAGGAGAAGCTAAAGGAGACGATAATTTCCCTGAAAGAGCAAGAGGAAAGATCAAGAGGACCTGGGTAAGATCCTCTGAAGGAGAGAATGAAGCCAGGGAAAATGGAAGGGTGTTGGGAGAAGGTGCAGGCAGTGGGGACGAGGGGGAGCTGATCGCTAGAGACTAAAAAGAAAGATGTGAGAGAAGAAATATGTCTAATGGCGACTTGCTAGTTAAATTCTATGGGAGCAACCCCCAACCCCAACATATCTCCCCTTAGGAAATCTTCTACAATTTAATTCTACAAACTTCACTGTTTGATGGGAATGGATTCTTTATGCGGAATATGAACAAAATCTGTTTTGAAGGTTTAGGTATAGAGAAAAACAGAGTCTATGGGTCAGGGTAGCAGACATGTGGCTTATAGACACTCTTGTGTTAATGAAGGGATATCTTTGCATGAAAAGACCTAGTGTTCACCACCCACTGGTTAGGCTAGGGTGGAGGGTATTTACTGTGCCTAGCTGGAGGACCACAGGCCAGAGAGGCATGGGGAGGAGCCAGATGGAGTCTCCTTGAATGCGAGCCTATCTGACCACCTGGAAATGGGCCTGGGCTTCATGATCCCCAAAGATGTACCCAGGAGGGCAGACCCCTGCTGGGGATAGTTTTGCCAGAACCAGAAGAGCAGCTTATCAGCAGGGATAAGCATACATTCTGTCTTAAAAAAACACAAAAGTCAACAATTATTTCATCATAAATGTTTTCCAAGTATTTGAAAAATTTGTGTATCAAGGAGCTTCGGGACTTTTGATAATTTTTACCTTTCAGCCTTTGTGACCAATTATTTAAATGTTGGCGAAGAGTGAGGGTGTTATTTTTTATGCACCATGAAAAAGTCTTAAAACTTTTCAAGTCCACTTATACATTTCGGGCCAATTTTCAGATATTAAGAGGGTTTATTTCGAATTTATTTCCAGGAAATTTTGCCTCACTGCCTTTTTATAGAAGTTAACATTTTATCTTCAGCTATGATTGATTTAGAAGCTAATTATTTGAAAAGGAATAAGGCATGTGTGGTTGAGATGGCTCAGTGGCCACCTAAGATTCATGCTCTCTTTCTATGGCAATGGAACTGTAGCTAAGAGCCGCTGCCCAGTCGGGGATACAGTTCTCAGGGCCCCAATCCCCCTACCCCATCCAGGTGACTAGTGCTTGCTAGTAGAATGTGAGTAACTGCATGGCCAAATAAGGGCCTGTGCATTCTCCGTGGTCTCTTTCCCCATCTACCAGCTTAATGGAGGGAACCCTGGGGCCCTAGGGAAGGGTGAGGTCACAGGATAGAAAGAGGCCACCGCCAGGCAAGAACAACATCACTGGGTTTATGGAGCAAGAATCTAATCTATCGTGTTAAACCACTGAAATTGTTTCAGGGTTTATTTATTACAGTAGCTAGCATTACTTTAACCAGTACAGGGGTTTCTCCGGTCAATCATCAATCTTGTACACAGAGCTTAACCTTGGAATACACTCTGCCTTTCCAAACCCTCTAACTTTGAAATGTATTTCAGAAAGCCATACAAAAATAGTGCCTGAGGTGATGGTTGGGGGCTGGGGGGGGTTGGTATTCTTTGGTAAGCCCTCAGTCTGAGCTGGGTCAGGTTCTATCAGGGTTGCCTTTCAGGAAAGGTCACAGGCAAGTAAACCCAGGGCTGGGCCCCAAAGGAAGGTGTTTAGGAATTTATCAGTTGGGAAAGACACAATCCTAACAGGCATGCAGTTAATAGGAGCCTAGGAAATGCAATTAAAAGGTAGAAAACTCAGAGTATAGGTTAAACAGGGGTATCAGCCTAGACAAGTAAAGCTTAAAAATACAGAAGAAAGATAAGTAACAGAACAGCTGGGGATGTTATGAATGCAGAGGTGGAGAAGGGCTGGTTAGGACCTGATTTGGTGGAAGTACCATTTGTATAGTTGTCTGTGTGGCCTAGCGCCCTTTGCATACTTTCCTTTGGGCTACCCAGGGGCCTCCCAATCCATCAAGCCTTTAGCAAACATCAGGAAGCATTGCACATACAAGCATTCTACATAGTAGCATGACTTCCTCTTTCTCAGATTGATGGGACAATTGATGGATGTGAGGATGCCAGGCAAGCGGGGAGCAGGGCTGGTGAGTAGACAGCCTTGTTCACCCTGAAGGGGCTGAGCAGATTGACCCTTCCAGAGCTTGTGCAGTTCCAGATGGCCCCAAGGAGATAGACGGAGCCTGCCTGCCCAGCTCCCACATCTCAAGTCCTTGAAGTTTACAAATTTTGCTCTTTTTCTTTTGATGCCCTGCTAAAGTTGATGTGTAGATACCACTCTTCTCCTCTCACGTCCTCCCCTTTTAAAAACAATTTATTTATTTATTTGTTTATTTTTGGCTGCATTGGGCCTTCGTTGCTGTGCTCAAGCTTTCTCTAGTTGTGGCAAGCCGGGGTTACTCTTTGTTGCGGTATATGGGCTTTTCATTGCAGTGGCTTCTCCTGTTATGGAGCACGGGCTCTAGGCATGCGGGCCTCAGCAGTTGTGGCACGTGGGTTCAGTAGTTGTGGCTCGGGGGCTCTAGAGCGCAGGCTCAGTAGTTGTGGCACACGGGATTAGTTGCTCCGCGGCATGAGGGATCTTCCTGGACCAGGGTTTGAACCCATGTCCCCTGCATGCAGGCAGATTCTTAACCACTGCGCCACCAGGGAAGCCCCACCTCCTCCCTTTTTGGACTCAACCTCTGGTGTCAGGGTCCTGAGCAAAAAAGAATGAGACATTTTTCTATTAAGTCAATTTATTCTGAGATGGGAAATGCAGTAACTAAAAGAAAATTCCATTGAGGATAAGGGGTTCTAATTGCCTGAGGAAAGGGGTTTCTCCATCCACATGTGATAGACTCTTTTCATCTGGTCAATAGTCTGGGATTTGTGAGTGATGAAAGAGGCTCTGTACCTGACATGCCTTAATGAAGGTCCCTAAAAATAAGAACAACTTGCGGGAGTGGTTGTCTGAAAGGACACTAGTCTTGGTATTCCCAGTAGAGTGTTCCTATTGGAAGAACTTTATTTTAAAAAAATTAATTAATTTATTTTTATTGAAGTATAGATGCTGTACAGCATTATATAAGTTACCCGTGTACAATATAGTGATTCACAATTTTTAAAGGTTATACTCCATTTATAGTTACTATAAAATGTTGGCTATATTCCCTGTGTTGTACAATATATCCTTGTAGCTTATTTTATACCTAATAGTTTATACCTCTTACTCCTCTCCCTCTTCCCTCTCCCCACAGGTAACCACTAGTTTGTTCTCTGTATCTGTGAGTCTGCTTCTTTTTTGTTATAGTCACTAGTTTGTTGTATTTTTTAGGTTCCACATATAACTGATATCATAGAGTATTTGCCTTTTTTTGTCTGACTTATTTCACTTAGCATAATGCCCTCCAATTCCACCCATGTTGCGGCAAATGGCAAAACTTTGTTCTTTTTTATGGCTGAGTAGTATTCCATTGTGTGTGTGTGTGTGTGTGTGTGTGTGTGTGTGTGTGTGTATACATGACATTTTCTTTATCCATTCATTCATCTGTCGCTGGACACTTAGGTTGTGGAAGAAGTTTATTTTGATCAGCATGTGCATTAGTCAAAGTTCAGTTGCCTATAACAGAAATCGCTCTAGTTACTTTAACAGGATATGGATTGAACAGAGGGAATAAGGTGCTTACAAAATTATCAGAAGGGCTGAAGGAGCAACTTCTAGGCTCAGCTGCCAGAAATGACTCCTAGAACAATAAAATGAACTGCCCCACTAGGAAGAAGGCTACCTCTGCCACAGTCAGGAAGCTGGGGAATCAGGAAGTTTCTTTCCTGACAGCTGGGTTCAGGATCACACTACCTTAGTCACAATCCTGGAATCAGGAATCTGCCATCACGACCGTTGACTCTAGGAATATACTACCTTAGCTATGCTTCTGAGATCAGGAAGCTGCCATCACATCTGTTGTTCCAGAGCCACCTGTGCCAGCAGCAGAATGGAGGCTTCTCATATTGCCACCTCTCTCTCCACTTGACTAAATTTTCAAAGACAGTTCTCACAGGAGTATATATGATTAGCAGAACATAAATTACATCCATTTCCTGGTCTCAAAGGAGTGAGAAAATAGAGCTTTTAGTGCTATTTTGTGTCATAAAAGAAGGCGTACCAGAGAAGGGTTAGAAGAGAGATTCAGCAAGCCACTCTACAGAGTTCACTACCAGGCATTCCCTGCCCAGAGAAAAGCCCTCATCCCTGCCCCTGACACTGAGAGTGGCCTTTCATGATATGAAACAAGCCCAATTAGATAAAAGCTTCAATTTTGAAAGCAAAACAAAGTAGCAATATAATGTCATTGGTCTGGGAACATTATGTTGACTAAAGCCTGCATTGACATAAATGATAAAATCAAAAATATAACAAAACTAGATTTATAAAGTGAATATTACTGTCTGGAAAAAAACCCTAAAATCTGAAAAATGATTTTTGAGAAAAAAATGCATTAAAAAGTTGTGACATCAAGCAACACAATATACATACATATATATATTTTTTTAAAGATACAAACATCTAGGATATATTTCAAAAATATTTAGAGTGTCTGTGGTAGAGAGAGGAGAATGAGAGTAGGGATTTGGGGTAAAAGAGAAAAAAAATAAAATTAAATTAAAAAAGAGAATAGCCTGTACTGAGTGATAATAAAAGTGTGCTATAATCTGTGTGGTATGAATAGTTCAACTCCTGCTTTTTTTAAAAAAAAATTATTATTATTATTTTGGCTGCGTTGGATCTTCATTGCTGCACACAGTCTTTCTCTAGTTGTGGCGAGCGGGGGCTACTCTTTCGTTGTGGTATGTGGGCTTCTCACTGCGGTGGCTTCTCTTGTTGTGGAGCATGGGCTCTAGGCACGCGGGCTTCAGTAGTTGTGGCACGTGGGCTCAGTAGTTGTGGCTCGTGGGCTCTAGAGCGCAGGCTCAGTAGTTGTGGCACACGGGCTTAGTTGCTCTGCGGCATGTGGGATCTTCCGGGACCGGGGATTGAACCTGTGTCCCCTGCATTGGCAGGTGGATTCTTAACCACTGCACCACCAGGGAGGTCCCAACTCCTGTTTTTTTAACATCTAAATAGGATACATTAAAGTTACCAAAAGTGTTAACTGGTGATTGGAGGCATGCATTTTAAACTAACTTGCAACTGAAAATTTCACGAAAACACTGCTAAAAGGAGCAGGAATAATTTACTTAAATAAATGAGATTTAAAATATAAAAATTGCAACCTACAAAATGGGAGAAGATATTTGCAAATCATATATCAGATAAGGGATTAATATCCAAAATATATAAAGAACTCATACAAGTCAACAACAAAATCCTCAATAGGGTTAATAAATGGGCAGAGAAACCAAACAAGAATTTTTCTGAAGAAGACATCCACGTGACCAACAAGTACAGGAAAAGATCTTCAACATCACTAATTATCAGGGAAATGCAAATCAAAACCACAATGAGCTATCACCTCACACCTATTAGAATGGCTATCATCAAAAAGACAAGAGATAACAAGTGTCGGTGAGGATGTGGAGAAAAGGGAACCCTCTTGCACTGTTGGTGGGAATGTAAATTGGCACAGTCACTGTGGAAATCAGTATGGAGGTTCCTCAAAAATTAAAAGTAGAACCACCCTATGATCCAGTAATTGCACTTCTCAGAATATGTCCAAAGGGAATGAAAGCAGGATATTGAAGAGATATTTCCACTTCCATGTTTATTGCAGCATTATTCCCAATACATAAGATATGGAAACAACCTAAGTGTCCACCAATGGACTAAGGGATAAAGAAGATGTGAGATATATATAGTGGAATGTTATTCAGCCATGAGAAAGAAGGAAATCCTGCCATTTGTGACAATATGGATGAACTTTGAGGACATTATACTAAGTGAGATAAGTCAGAGAAAGACAAACACTGTATGATCTCACTTATATGTAAAATCTAAAAAGGCTGAACTCATGAAAACAGAGAGTAGAATGGTGGTTACTAGGGACTGGGGGTGGGGGAATAAGTGAGATGTTGTTTAAGGGTACAAACTTGCAACTGGTAGATAAGTTCTGGAGACCTAATGCACAGTATGGTGAATATAGACAACAATACTGTATTATGATCATCAAACTTGCTAAGAGACTAGATCTTAATTATTCCCACCACAAAAAAGAAATGATAATTATGTGAGGTGATAGTTAACCAGTGATAGCAATATGAAATCAACACACTGTACACCTTTAACTTACACAGTGTTACATGTCAATTATATCTCAATTTTAAAAATTAATAGGAGAATAACTCCTGAAATTCTGAAATACATGCAAATATATAATTTTTTTAAAGCTTAGAAAATGCCACAGAGCATTTAAAAATTAATCAAATGTCCAAATGGAAAGCCTAGGAACGTTCACATCCTCAATTTTGATAGAACAGTATATGGTATCAAAATAATATCAGAGACTGATAAAATTGTGAAAATGAAAAGCTTACTGAATATGAAAGAAGCATTCAAAACAAAATCATTGTTTCAATTGTAAGTGAATTTTTAAGAATCCACAAATGAAAAAGTGTTTTGATGCCAGAACAGTAACATAAAATAGTTCAAATATGAATACAGTCGGGGCTTCCCTGGTGGCACAGTAGTTAAGAATCCGCCTGCCAGTGCAGGCGGATTCTTGGACCAGGGTTCAAGCCCTGGTCTGGGAAGATCCCACATGCCACAGTGCAGTTAAGCCTGTGTGCCACAACCACTGAGCCTGCGCTCTAGAGCCCACGAGCCACAACTACTGAGCCAGCATGCCACAACTACTGAAGCCCACACGCCTAGAGCCCATGCTCTGCAACAAGAGAAGCCACCGCAATGAGAAGCCCACGCACCAAAGCAAAGAGTAGCCCCCGCTTGACACAACTAGAGAAAGCAGCAACGAAGACACAACACAGCCAAAAATGAAATAAATAAAATAAATAAACTTATTAAAAAAATGAATACAGTCGGGAGATATTTGCTTTGAGCCAATTCGAAAACTCAAAAGGCTTATAAAAACTTTAGAAATCAAACAGAATAAAACTACTTATCTTAAAATGAAATTGAAATAAAAGTAATAATATCAAAAGAGCCACAACAAGGAAATGACTCTGCAAAAAACCTGAAACAAGTCTACTTGACTCATAAAATCATTGAAAAGCAAACCCCAAACCATTCAAATTTATTGAAAGATCCTAGTTATTGATTGGAAACGTTTAATTTCAAACCAATTAAAAATTTGAGAATTTTGCCCCAATTGAACAATGCCACACCCTAAAATTTCTTCTTTTCCAAGTTCCCCTGTACTCTATTCAAACTAAATCCCCCACCCAATTAGGCAGCTGAGCCGGCCAGGAGGCATTCCTTTGGCACTTATAAACAGCAACAGTCCACACAAAGGTCAGGGCTCTCACTTCTGCCTTTCACACCATGACACAAGTTTGCCAAATCAAAACTCTCAAGTCTGCTCTTCACACCATGAAGATGTGGGTCTTTGCCCATAGCGAGACCCCAGAGGGACCCCAACAGTTTCCAAACAGACCTAGGTGCCCCCACCCTCCTCAGTAGCATTCTCTCACCCTGGATTGAACCAGGAGCTTTGTCCAGAGCTTCTGGCAGTGCCAGATCACGTGATGTGATGGGACGAAAACCCTACCTGCTTCTGCTCCCAGATGGCTGCTGCAGCTGGGTGATGATGGTCAACCTTGGCCTTTTCCCCCTTTGTTGGCTTCTGGAGGTGACTCACAGATTCTTTTGCTTGTTATGAAGGTCTTCCATAGGCAGGCCAAAGGCTGGAGCAATTGGGTGGGGTGTTGATGGAGAAAAGGTGAGGTCCAAGTCTGGGGATTGGAGGAGGTGGAAGAGGACAAGTGCTTCACGTTGTGGGGAGCAGAAGGCAGGGCTGGTCTGGAATGGAGCTACATCATGGTCAGGTGAGAGTTGTCTGGGGTGGGCTGCCTCATTCCAGGAGTAGCTGATACATGGGTCCTGATCTAGGCATGAGCATCCTCAAGGTGTAAAGGTCAGAGGTGAATGACTTGGTCAGAGCTGGGTTGTAGGAAGCAAAGATATTCACCCAAGTCTAGTTAAGGGCTATTCCCAGATACTGTATTTCACCAAATCTGCCATTGAGTGTAAGATGTACCATTATTTTATGTATCACTACACTAAGAAAGTAAAAAGGCTGCCAATTAAACCATGCCATAATGTTTTCTTTGCACTTATAATTTAAAAATTTTACTTATTGAAAGATTTATTTTAGTCTTATATAGACATAGTATCTTATCAGATATCACTCTTATGAGTGCTTTAAAAATATAATGAATATAAATTGCTTAAAGTATTTCTAAAATTCCTTCACATCTGTAACCTGAATATTCTGAATCACTTTTCAGCTCAGAGTTGGAATTGTCCATGTTTTCCCGCACGATGTTGTCCTCTGTGCCATCAAGATTGTTGGTGATGTAGCATTTCTTAAAAGAAATGTCCAGGGGATTTTCTTCCAAGTTGCTTCCAAGCTACAAGTTTGGACATTGGCTTGCTCGCTTGGCTTGTAAGAAGCAATCTGGTTGATCATATCTGAACAACAAAATACAACGAGTGTTTCAGCTACGTGTAAGTATCTTCCTTGCTTTGGATTCAAAATACACTTTGTTGTTGCCCTGCATGAAAATGTGTAATTGCAATAATTTTTCCATTTTTTCAGGTATCTATTGCTTCATGACAAACCGCAGCTACACAGATCACCATTTCTAGCCTGAGGGTGGCCATTACTCTTTGTGCTAATATGCCTCTGAGAGTTGAACTTGCTCCAAAGCTCGCTCTTTTTTTTTTTTTTTTAACTTTTGAAATACTTTTAGGCTTGCAAGAAGTTGAAAAAAGAGTACAGAGAGGTCCCACATACTCATCACCCTGCTTCCATCAATGGTGACATCTTACACAGCTTATAGTGTATTGTCAAAACCAGGAAACCAATTGGCACAACACAATTAACTAGACTACAGATCTTAACTCATATTTTACCGATTTTTGCATACACTCGTTTATTTTGTATGCTTGTGGATCATTCAATGACATTTTATCACATGTATATATTTGTATAACCATCACCACAATCAAGATGTGTTCTGGCACCACAAAGATCTCCCTCATGCTACCCCTTTATGGTCACACTTTTTATGGGGGCAAATACTCAGCCTTCTCCTCCATTCTTGGCTTTATCTGGTTGTAGGTGCTAAGCAGTGCCTTTGTTGACTACCTGTCTATTTTGCCTCCTAAGCGTGCCGTGTTCACCATCTCCACAACACCCTACATAGCAAGCCCCCTTGGCTTCTCTTCTGACTTAAAAATATTGTCAGTCATTATGGTGACTGCAGCCTCCTGGCTTCTGGCAGTTAATTGCCGCCGCCTGGCTCTGTTAATTCAAGACTCCATGATTCCCATGGACATTAATGAGCAGTAACCACCTCTCCTACCCTCAGCCCTAGCCAGCAAGTGAGAGCCACCCCTGAGCTTCTTAGTGATGTTGGTGCCCCTCTCACCAGTACATTCCTGATGGCTTTGGTGAATAGTGAGTTTTCTTGGCCCTCCATGGAACATAATCTTCTGGTAGTATTTCTGACCTCACAAGGTCTGCCCATTGCAACATGTTCAATTCCTTCAGCCTCTCTATTCCTTCTTCTACCATCCTCCAGGTAACACAGGCATTTCCACTTCAGCCAGCATGAGCCTTTGTCTACTCCCGGCTTCTAAGAGCCACCCCAGCAGTGACTTTGCCCCATCCCTTGGGTGCTTGCCAGGGTGTTAAATCAACCTCCTAAGAAAGTACCCTCAAATTGATAAATTCTTGCTTCTTCAATGTTATGTTCCAGCTACCTTGATCGAGCAGCTCAAAATCTAGTCTCAGTGGTAGTCACTGAGTAAGTACTCACTAAGTACTCAGGGGTACTTAAACTGGCTCATGCCAATCTGTGTTAGCTAATTCTTCCAGCTCCTTCAGTATACAATCTATTTCCTTCCTTATCAGGCCCAGCATATCTCCAGTTGGGTTATCCTGGGATTTAACAAAGATTATTATCTTGGCAGCCAGGAGAAACGATTGGGGCAGCTCCTGAAAGGGAAACCATTTGTTTTGTGGGGTGAGGACTTGTTGATATCTTCTAGCATGAGAGATGTGCTAGTTCTTACTAGGGAAGGGTGAACTACCTCTGCAGTTTCTGAGAGTTCAGTTTCTACAGGGCCGACATCTTAGAAGTATCCATCCAGATGTCTCCATCCTACTTTTCAGGTTCCAGGTTTTTCCAACCAGGGCTCTGACTTTAGCATGACAGACTTGCCTGGGATAGGCATTTAATCATTTTGAGGCTTTTGCTATCAAGTCTAGAGTCTACTCCTCTGATGTGTCTGCTTGTTACTGAGTCCACACTCTTACCGCTCACCGCATAGCAGGCCAATAAATCAAGAGACAAGTTGTTGGGGCAAGGGATAGCAACTTTATTCTGAAAGTCAGCAGACCAAGAAGATGGTGGACTGGTGTCCCAAAGTACCATCTTGCCTGAGTTTGGATGCTAGTTTCTTTTACAGAGGAAAGAGTGGGAGGTGAGGAGGTAAAGTAAGAAAGACAATAAGTTGTTGTAACTATTTCCTGGTGTTCCAGCCAGACTGGGGAGGGGATGTGTTAACTTCATCTTTCCTGCAGCATTCACAGGTGGCCCCGGGTCAGGATGTTTCTTGTGAGCTTAAACAAGGGCATTTCAGCTTAACTCTCAGGCATGGGAAGGCAGTGTTCTGGGAGATGGGCATTATGTATACTTTAAGATATAAGCAACATTCCTTTAGTGATTAACTTGTAGCACAAGAATAGAATACAAAGGTTAAAGTAAAAGAAACAGATCCAATATGGAGTCATATTTGTTCTTCCCTATTACATGCTCTTCTACTGAAGGAGAAAATTGTGTCTTTATAAGCTATCGACAAGATCCTTCGGCTCTTACACTTAGCCGTCAATTGCTTGTTAACAGCCTTCAATCTCATTATCCATTTGTAGGACATTAATACAAATTAGTAATAACCAGTCAACTTTGCTGACCTTTCCTTCAAATGCCAGAATCATCATACCTGCAATAGTGTTCCTTTCCACTGGACATTTTCCAAGGTCACTACTGATGAAAGAGTCAGCATTTGCATTACCGCCTTGTGGAAAGGAATACCTGTTCCCATCTACAACTCAGGATGGCATCTTCTTTGCCCAACAGGTGGTGAGTGATCCAGTCCCTGAAACCCATCTGGCCATTTACTTTCTTGGATCCCATCAACAGTATACTTTATGTCTATTCAAATGTTCCAAGAAGCTGATGCCAAGATGGGATTAGATTTGCAAGAAACTTATTGGGAGAAATGCCTGTGGGTGATAAAGAGGAAGAAGTAGATGTAGGCAAGGGAGAGCTTTCAGATTACAATGTAGGTCTGACACCAGTGAAAGGAGAGTGGGAGGAAAAGGATTGGCTCGAGAGAGTTCCAGTCTGTAGCACAGTTCAAAGAAAGTTTGAGCCCATCAGAAAGGTTAGAGAAATATTGTGTACCACAAGAATGGGCCAGCACTAGTATTTGCACCATGTTCAGTCAGTGCTATTGGCAGCCTGGGGTAAGCACGGACTTGGTGCAAACTTGGTGGTGGACCAAGTTGGGTGGAAGCTGGGGCTATTGGTCAACGATGCTTCCTGCATCAGAAGATCTCAGTGGTACATTTTTATGGCTACTACAGGTGGCATTCTACGAACAAACCTTGCATCTATCCCTGGTTTTGACCTCTGGAGAAAGGATTGAGGGCTTCTGCCTATGCTTCTTTAAGTGCAATGCATGGACAAACCAGGGATATTTTTATGCCCCTTGAATACACCCAGTATGAGCTTCCACATTACCGAGAAAGGCTCCCTCATCTTCCACTCCTCACTCAAGTTTGGGAACAGGAATGGGACCTAGAAATGTGCCATGACCAACTTTCAATCATTTTAGGGCCTTCTCTTTGGCTTGTGTAGAGCCCTGGCCTTGACCTTAGACTCTACCATACACCTTATTTATTTAAAATGTAAAACTCTGGACTAACTTTTGTAACTCTTTGCCAATGTCAACCATTGCCGACAACATCAGAAGCTAAGAGAAAGGCATGGAACATATTATCCCCTGGAGCCTTCAGGGACAGCATGGTGCTACTCTTTGTAACTCTATGTTTTACGTCTGACTCCCATTCTTGCACTCTCGATGTATTAAGGCCTCCACACAAGGTAGTCAGCCAGGCCTTAATATGTATGGTTTTTGCTTTCTCAGGTTTATCAACATGAAAGGAAGGGATTTAGCACCATTAAGCCCTAAGACATGACAGCCCTTAGGCAGATCAACTTTAGACCTGATTCATTGTCTCTATGATGCCCACAGAATTGAGGATGTGAGAGATATGTGTGACTGTCCATCCATTTCTGTGAGGTTTGCTGTTTATCAGGGTGTTTCTTAGTTGAAAGTATCCCCCTTGCCTTAGTAGCAAAATATCTTAATTGGATGAATTCCAGTATGAGTGTTGGGGGGAAAACCTCCTTCATAGTTAGAATGGTCTCAACTCAAGAAGAGTGGCTGTGAACTACCACCAAGAACAGTGTTTTACAAAGATTACCTTAAGTTATGCCCCCAACTAGAGGTTGCCTGAAAGGAATTCTTAGAGAGGTTGGTTTGGGGCCATCTCAGGGAGAACTCTAGCATTCCCCTTCAATGTTTACTTCTTTCCACCATCCAGTATGTGTGATGGCATAATTGTTTCAGGTATACTAAAATGTTTGTTGTCCTAGATCCTGTCATGGGTTGTGTCTCCCAAAAGATATGTTGCAGTCTTAATTTCCAGTACCTTATTTGAATGTGACCTTATTTGGAAATAGGATCTTTGCAGATGTAATCAGGTTAAGATGTGGTCATTATGGTGGGCCCTTAATGTGATAGGACTGGTCTCCTTGTAAGAAGAGGAGAAGACACACAGAGACAGAGACACATTGGGAGAATACCTTGTGACAACAGAGGTAGAGATTGGAGTGATATGTCTACAAGCTCAGGAATGTCAACCATTGCTGACAACATCAGAAGCTAAGAGAAAGGCATGGAACATATTCTCCCCTGGAGCCTTCAGGGAGAGCATGGTGCTACTGATACCTTGATTTTGGACATCTAGCCTCCAGAATTGTGGGAGAATAAATTTCTATTGTTTAAAACCACCCAGTTTGTGTTAATTTATTATGGCAGTCCTAGGAGACTAACATAGATGCCTATACTGACTTTGGTTAGTTATGGTAGGACTTTCCAGAAATATAAAGGGGAGAGTTGGGACCTACCCATCAGAGAGGAATGTGTGCAATACTTTGATGTTCCTGGCCCTCCTCCAAGTTTTATTAGCCAGGAACAAAAATGCAGAGAAGAGGATCCAGCTCAGGTCTCTGGTTCTGAAGTCTTACTAGTTAAGAGTCTCACTGCACACTTTGGCCAAGGTATCCAGTGTTCCCAATTCTTATTTCTCCACTTGCTTTGGTACTTTGGGCCCCTGGAAATGAAAATAATACTACTACTAGATAATACTTATCAGAACTCTTGCTTGTTCTGAGTTCTTTTACACTTATAAAGTTGCGACTCACAACAATGGTAAAATGGAGTCATTGGTATAATATATCTATTTTTACATATGAAGAAACTGAAACAGAGATGTTAAATAATCTGCCAATGGTCCCATAGCCAGGGAATGGCGGAGATAGGATTTGAACACTGGCAACAATGGCTCCAGAGTCTGCACTGAACTGTTATGCCAGACTACTTCCTTCTCGAACAGGAAACATGGCAGAGGTGGTAGCAAATAGAATTCACCAAGGGCTGGATGTTTCAGTAGTCCCACAACCTACTGACTGTCAGAAATATATAGGCTGACTTTGTTGCCATGGTGTTTCGACATCCTCAAAATGGATTGCTCTTTTGGAAGCCCCAAGGCCACAATTTCAATCTCCTAGATCCAATTCCATTTTCCAAGGTAGCTTATTGAAATCCCAGGTCCCTGGACTCCCATTCCAGCTTTTCTTTGTACAAAGGAGTAATCCTCAAAATATAATTTGCTTTCTCCTGCAGTTAGTAGTTCTCTCCCAAGGTTATTTAGAAGATAATAATAAATATGTTACAGAAACATAGTCATTGATTGATATTGATATATCTATTTCCCATGGAGAAGTTGGAGGCTTCTCTGAGAATTTCTCCACTCAATTAATGGTCATAGGCTACCACTAATGCCAGGAGTTTTATGAACAAATTGAAACCTCCATAATAGAGTGTAGTTATTCACCAAGTTCCATTTGGCTTCCAAATCAGGCAGGAATGGTTATGGATGAACCTTGTAATAGTGCTATTTCCAAGCCAAAAAATTTTGGACTATTGTCTTCATTTCTTCAATGACATCAACAGCATTGGGGTTATGTTTCTGTTGGAGTTTGGGGTATCCATAGTCCTTATACCAACTTGAGTTCAATTGTGAATACATGACTTACCATCTAGCTGATTCCTCCATCAAAATTAATTGTATTGTGGCAGCTGTTTCTTTCTTCACACCCTATTACAAAAATTGATGACTCTATTAGGTTAGAAAAAGCAGAATAAAAAAAATCCTTGAGCTTCCTAAGACATGCTCACTTTAAGCCCAATTCAACCTTGGGTGCTGCTTGTGGGATTTCAGGTACTCCTGCCAATTTTCCCATCCCATAAACAATACCTACAGTTGAGAAGTTTTAAATAAATTATATCTGTACCCAGAATTCAGTGCGGAAGTCCAGGTATCTATTCCTTCTGTATTCTTCTCAACAAGCCCATTGTGGCCTTGGGAAGTAATTATGTGCTGGGAACCCACTACTCCTGCTTTCTTAGTTTGAAATTTGCGAGGCCTGAATGTTCAGATGTTTCTGAATATTCTTGGCTCAGAACCGAAACAACTTCTTCCATTTCCCCCTGGATGCAGAGTCCCATATGTAAAGTACAACAAGAGTCAGGCAAAATGTATTGCTCATCATAATGCCTCAGAATATATCCATTTTCCCTGAGGAGTATAGACACTGGTCTCTTCCCAAGGATGATAGATGAGTTCACGTGGGTTTTTGGTTTGGGGCTCTGCCCTTGATCTGAAACCAGGTCCAAACAGGAACCAACCAGACTGGCCTATTTGATCCAATGTAGCCTCTTTGGATAATCAGGGTTTTTTTTTGTTGTTGTTGTTGTTGTTGTTATTTTTGCGGTACGTGGGCCTCTCACTGTTGTGGCTTCTCCCGTTGCGGAGCACAGGCTCCGGACGCGCAGGCTCAGCGGCCATGGCTCACGGGCCCAGCCGCTCCACGGCATGTGGGATCCTCCTGGACCAGGGCACGAACCTGTGTCCCCGGCATCGGCAGGCGGACTCTCAACCACTGCGCCACCAGGGAAGCCCTGGATAATCAGTTTTAAATATGTTTTAACTCAGCACTTTTAAAAGTCAGGTTTATTAAGATACAATTTATATGTAGTAAGCCTCACCTTTTTCAGAAGTACAGTTGCATGAGTTTTGACAAATTTACACAGTTGTGTAATCAACACCACAATCAAGGTATAGAAAATTTCCATATCACAAAAAGTTGCCTTGAGCCCCTTGGTAATCAGTCCCTCTTCTTGCCCCCAGACGCTGGTAACCACTAATCTGTTTTCTATCCCTATAGTTTTGCCTTTTCCAGAATATAAATAGAATTACACAGTATGTAGCCTTCTGATTCTGGTTTCTCTTACTTAGCATAATGCATTTTAGATTCATCCATGTTATTCTGTGTATCCATAGTTCACTCCCTTTTATTGTTGACGATTGTCCTTTTATTGTATGGACATACCAAAGTCAATATATCCATTCGGATTGTTTCCAGTTTGGGACTTCTATAAACATTCATGTACAGGTTCTTGTGTGAACATAAATTTTCATTTCTCTAGGGTACATACCTAGGAGTGGGATTGCAGGGTCATATAATAAGTGTGTATTTGACTTTATAAGAAACTTAACACCCTTCTATTCTTCCCTAGTATCTGCCCATTCCTCTCTGAAAAGATAACTACTGTTGGCTTGTTGCAGGGATTCACCATCCCCAAGCCTTTAGTTCACCACCAAAAATTTGTTTTCTAGAAGGTTTCTAGAAAGTATCAGCATCAACCATTTGTTTTGACTTTCTAGTTTTTCTGGTTGTAATAATTGAAAAGTCATATAGTTTTTCCATATTTCACATTACTGGGGGCAAGTGCTGAATTTTCAAGTTGTCTTTGAATGTCTATTGCCATGCTTGGGGTTGGTAAGACCAGGGCTTCCATCCTAACTGAATGGCACGGCTGCCCAGTGTGTAGCCCTTGTGATGATCAGCAAAAAGGTTTCTTAGTGATTCTCATGAGGATCTCTCTCTTGATTCACCATTGCCTTGTAATTGACACAATCCCTAAACACTCCCTATATGTTCTCTGACCTCCTTCTACAGATCCCCATACCAACTGCCTGAGCAAAGGCCCCCATAACTTCCTCTTGTCTCCAGTGTTATGTTGCTCCATACCTAAGCTCGCTCCATCAGTCACTTGGAAAACTTTTCAGTTCTTAGGGCACCCTCCCTGGACTTGAAAACCTTCTTGGACTCACTGGACTTCAAGGTTTGCAATGATAAATGTCCACTTCAGTGTGGGTGGATGGCAGAGCAGAGTAGATTTTGGGGGTGTTTCCCCAGGCTGCTCTGTCCCCCCTCCCTCCTGCAGGTTTGTTGTCTGCCTTGCAAATCATCTTCCTTGTTTGATTCACCTTGACATATTCATGTGCAGACCTGCCCTCCTAGTGAAGCACAACTTGTGGTGGGTGCACCATAATGAAAGAGGTTTGTTCCTTGCCTTGGCATTCTTCAAATACCTCATGATTTTCAGGCAAATTCTTTCCATTTACTTCTTGGGGTGGAGTCCCTAGTGAATCACTGAGACTATCTCTCCAGCTCCTCACAATTTTCTCTCCATTTGTTAGAGCTGTTGCCCTTTGACCTTTAAAAGCTGAAACTGACTGGCCTGCCACTTTCATCTGTCCACAAGAAATCTGTCAGTATTGTACTATGCTTTATTCAGTTTGTTCATGCTCCCTTTCCCCATCTCATGGAAAGGGAAAGCTCTGTCACAAATTCTGGTAATGTGATCCCTTTCTCTGTTCTTAACTTTCCTGGTTTCCTGCCCCTCCACTAGGGACATTGTCTTCACCCAACAGAATGTAGTTCCAGAATCTTCTGCCCATCCCTCCCCAATCTATCTTGATCTGACTCTTAAGTAAAGTAAGCTCATCCTAGGAATGAGTCTTTCTTAAGAAACCCCATCCCAGTTGATCACTCAGCTCTTAGTGAAACACTCCAAAATTCCCCAGGATGCTGAATTCCCCTCCATGTTACATTTATTGGCAGCAGATTTTTCTGGCATTCTTAGGGCTCCCCAAACCCATATTGACAATGTGAAGATGTTAGAGATCTTTCCAATTCTGTGGGAGGTCTTCCGGATAAATTTGCTGACTCAGGGCTTACCTAGTTCTGATCTGCTGCTATTCCACTCAAAAATAATAATAATTTTTAAAAAGGATGAATTTATAACTGGGTAAATGAAATTCTTGTTGTTGGTGTTGTTTTTATAATAAAAGTCACAGAGGCATTTATGATGATAGACAGAAAGAGCAGCACTTGGATCTTCTACTGCTCTCAACTCCAGGTCCTGAGATCCAGGTTAAATATCTTGCCTAAGCTCACCTACAGTGTGACTTCATGAAACCATTTCCTTACTTTATCCCTCCTAGAAGGACAACATGGTGGTCAAGAAGTAGCAGAGTGCCAGCCAAGATAGCAGACATGGGGTTATATTTAATTTATACAAATCACTTTGGTGTGAATGAATGAGCATGTTTGTATGAAAAGATCTAGTATTCACCAGTCACTGATTAGGCTGGATTGGAGGGTATTTAACTCTGATTTAGCTGGAGGCCTATGGCCTAGAGCACAACAAAAGAGAGCCGAGTCAGTCTGCTAAGTCTCCTTGTTGTGGAAGCATGTCTAGTGAGAGCCTGCATGGTTCTGAAAGCTCCTCCTATAGCTGTGGTCTTGGATGAAGGCCTGGGCTTCCTGTATTCCACCAGTGTTGCCCAGGGGAGCAGCAAAAGACATGTTGTCACATAGACCCTTGGAGTCAGGCTTATTAGAGCCTCTGGAGACACTTGGGAACCTCTGCTTTCAGGAAAAATCCCTAACATTCTAGTTAAAAACAACATGATAGAAAATTATTGCTGTGAATTCAATTTCCTCTTGTTTTTATTTTAAATTCCTTTTTCAAGAGATTATATTTGTTTTGTATAACCTTAACCCAGTTTCCCCCAAAACTTACATCTTGTGTGACAAAAAATTGGCATTGGAACAATGTGTGTGCATAGTTCTATGTCATTTCATCATGTGTAGTTTGGTGTAACCACCACCACAATCAAGATACAGAACTATTCTATGAAGTTCTATGAAGATCTTCCTGCTACCCTTTATATTCACACCCACTCCCCTCCCACCCACCATCCCTAACCCCTGGAAACCATTAACCTGTTCTCCATCTCTTGATTTTGTCACTTTAAGAATGTTAAATAAATGGAGTCGACCTTTCGAGATTGACTTTTTTCACTCAGCATAATGTCTTTGAGATCCGTCAAAATTATTGTGCGTATAGTTTGACTTTTTTATTGCTGAATAGTATTCCATAGTATGGATATACCACAGTTTGTTTAACCATTCACCTATCAAAAGACAGTTTGGTCACTTCCAAATTAAGCTATTACTAATAAAGCTGCTATGACCATTCAAGTACACATTTTTGTGTGGGTGGAAGTTTTCATTTCTCTGACATAAATGCCTAGGAGTAAGATTACTGAGTCATATGGTAGTTTAGTCATTTAAGAAACTACTCTTCTATGGACTGACTGTACATTCCCACCAGCAATGTATGAGGGCTCTAGTTTCTCTGCATCTTTACCAATATTGGTATTGTCACTATTTTTAATTTTAGCTGTTCTAATAGGTATATGGTGATATCTCATCATGGCCTTAATTTGCATTTCCCTAATGGCTAATGATATTGAACATTTCTTGATATGCTTATTTGACATCTGTTTATCCTCTTCAGTGAGCTATCTCTTCAAGTCTTTTGTATGCTTTCTAATTGGATTTTTTTTTACTGTTGAGTTTTGAGGATTCTTTATATATTCTAGTTATGAACCCCTTGTCAGATAGGCATTTTGCAAATAATTTTTCCCAGTCTGTAACTTATATTTTAATTTTCCTAAGAGTCTTTTACAAAAGTTTTTATTTTGATTTAGTATAATTTATCAATTTTTTAATTTTCTGGATCATGCTTTTTGGTATTATGTCTAAGAATTCTTCACCAAACCCTAGGGCCTGAAGATTTTTTTCTATGTTTTCTTCTAAGAGTTTTATAGTTTTACATTTAAATCTATGATTCATTTTGAGTTAATTTTTGTGTAAGGTTTGAAGTCTAGGTAGAGGTTCTTTTTTTTTTTTTGGCCTATGGACATACAATTACTCCAGCGCCATTTGTTGAAAAGACTAGCCTCCATTGGTTTGCTTTTGCACCTTGGTCAAAGATCAGTTGGCCATTCTTGTGCGCGTCTATTTCCAGGTTCTCAATTCTATTCCACTGATCATTGATTCTTTATCACTGATCTCTATTCTTTTCCACTGATATGTCTATCTCCATGCCAATACTACACATTCTTTTTTTTATTAACATCTTTATTGGGGTATAATTGCTTTACAATGGTGTGTTAGTTTCTGCTTTATAACAAAGTGAATCAGTTATACATATACATATGTTCCCATATCTATTCCCTCTTGCATCTCCCTCCCTCCCACCCTCCCTATCCCACCCCTCCAGGCGGTCACAAAGCACCAAGCTGATCTCCCTGTGTTATGCGGCCATTTCCCACTAGCTATCTACTTTACATTTGGTAGTGTATATATGTCCATGCCTCTCTCTCGCTTTGTCACAGCTTACTCTTCCCCCTCCACATATCCTCAAGTCCGTTCTCCAGTAGGTCTGTGTCTTTATTCCTGTCTTACCTCTAGGTTCTTCATGACATTTTTTTCTTAAATTCCATATATATGTATTAGCATACGGTATTTGTCTTTCTCTTTCTGACTTACTTCACTCTGTATGACAGACTCTAGGTCTATCCACCTCATTACAAATAGCTCAATTTCGTTTCTTTTTATGGCTGAGTAATATTCCATTGTATATATGTGCCACATCTTCTTTATCCATTCATCCATTGATGGGCACTTAGGTTGTCTCCATCTCCGGGCTATCGTAAATAGAGCTGCAATGAACATTTTGGTACATGACTCTTTTTGAATTATAGTTTTCTCAGGGTATATGCCCAGTAGTGGGATTGCTGGGTCATATGGTATTTCTATTTGTAGTTTTTTGAGGAACCTCCATACTGTTCTCCATAGTGGCTGTACCAATTCACATTCCCACCAGCAGTGCAAGAGTGTTCCCTTTTCTCCACACCCTCTCCAGCATTTACTGTTTCTAGATTTTTTGATGATGGCCATTCTGACTGGTGTGAGATGATATCTCATTGTAGTTTTGATTTGCATTTCTCTAATGATTAATGATGTTGAGCATTCTTTCATGTGTTTGTTGGCAGTCTGTATATCTTCTTTGGAGAAATGTCTATTTAGGTCTTCTGCCCATTTTTGGATTGGGTTGTTTGTTTTTTTGTAATTGAGCTGCATGAGCTGCTTGTAAATTTTGGAAATTAATCCTTTGTCAGTTGCTTCATTTGCAAATATTTTCTCCCATTCTGAGGGTTGTCTTTTGGTCTTGTCTATGGTTTCCTTTGCTGTACAAAACCTTTCAAGTTTCATTAGGTCCCATTTGTTTATATTTGTTTTTATTTCCATTTCTCTAGGAGGTGGGTCAAAAAGGATCTTGCTGTGATTTATGTCATAGAGTGTTCTGCCTATGTTTTCCTCTAAGAGTTTGATAGTTTCTGGCCTTACATTTAGGTCTTTAATCCATTTTGAGCTTATTTTTATGTATGGTGTTAGGGAGTGATCTAATCTCATACTTTTACATGTACCTGTGCAATTTTCCCAGCACCACTTATTGAAGAGGCTGTCCTTTCTCCACTGTACATTCCTGCCTCCTCTATCAAAGGTAAGGTGACCATATGTGCGTGAGTTTATCTCTGGGCTTTCTATCCTGTTCCATTGATCTATCTTTCTGTTTTTGTGCCAGTACCATACTGTCTTGATTACCATACCTTTGTAGTATAGTCTGAAGTCAGGGAGCCTGATTCCTCCAGCTCCGTTTTTTGTTCTCAAGATTGCTTTGGCTATTCGGGGTATTTTGTGTTTCCATACAAATTGTGAAATGTTTTGTTCTAGTTCTGTGCAAAATGCCAGTGGTAGTTTGATAGGGATTGCATTGAATCTATAGATTGCTTTGGGTAGTAGAGTCATTTTCACAATGTTGATTCTTCCAATCCAAGAACATGGTATATCTCTCCATCTATTTGTATCATCTTTAATTTCTTTCATCAGTGTCTTATAATTTTCTGCATACAGGTCTTTTGTCTCCTTAGGTAGGTTTATTCCTAGATATTTTATTCTTTTTGTTGCAATGGTAAATGGGAGTGTTTTCTTGATTTCAATTTCAGATTTTTCATCATTAGTGTATAGGAATGCAAGAGATCTCTGTGCATTAATTTTGTATCCTGCAACTTTATCAAATTCATTGATTAGCTCTAGTAGTTTTCTGGTAGTGTCTTTAGGATTCCCTATGTAGAGTATCATGTCATCTGCAAACAGTGACAGCTTTACTTCTTCGTTTCCGATTTGGATTCCTTTTATTTCCTTTTCTTCTCTGACTGCTGTGGCTAAAACTTCCAAAGCTATGTTGAATAAGAGTGGTGAGAGTGGGCAACCTTGTCTTGTTCCTGATCTTAGTGGAAATGCTTTCCGTTTTTCACCATTGAGGATGATGTTGGCTGTGGGTTTGTCATATATGGCCTTTATTATGTTGAGGAAAGTTCCCTCTATGCCTATTTTCTGCAGGGTTTTTATCATAAATGGGTGTTGAATTTTGTCAAAAGCTTTCTCTGCATCTAATGAGATGATCATATGGTTTTTCTCCTTCAATTTGTTAATATGGTTTATCACATTGATTGATTTGCGTATATTGAAGAATCCTTGCATTCCTGGAATAATCCCCACTTGATCATGGTGTATGATCCTTTTAATGTGCTGTTGGATTCTGTTTGCTAGTATTTTGCTGAGGATTTTTGCAACTATGTTCATCAGTGATATTGGCCTGTAGTTTTCTTTCTTTGTGACATCCTTGTCTGGTTTTAGTGTCAAGGTGATGGTGGCCTTGTTGAACGAATTTGGGAGTGTTCCTCCCTCTGCTATATTTTGGAAGAGTGTCAGAAGGATAGGTGTTAGCTCTTCTCTAAATGTTTGATAGAATTCGCCTGTGAAGCCATCTGGTCCTGGGCTTTTGTTTGTTGGAAGATTTTTAATCACAGTTTCAATTTCAGTGCTTGTGATTGGTCTGTTCATATTTTCTATTTCTTCCTGATTCAGTCTTTGCAGTTGTGCATTTCTAAGAATTTGTCCATTTCTTCCAGGTTGTCCATTTTATTGGCATAGAGTTGCTTGTAGTAATCTCTCATGATCTTTTGTATTTCTGCAGTGTCAGTTGTCACTTCTCCTTTTTCATTTCTAATTCTATTGATTTGAGTCTTCTCCCTTTTTTTCCTGTTGAGTCTGGCTAATGGTTTATCTATTTTGTTTATCTTCTCAAAGAACCAGCTTTTAGTTTTATTGATCTTTGCTATCGTTTCCTTCATTTCTTTTTCATTTATCTCTGATCTGACTTTTATGATTTCTTTCCTTCTGCTAACTTTGGGGTTTTTTTTGTTCTTCTTTCTCTAATTGCTTTAGGTGCAAGGTTAAGTTGTTTATTTGAGATGTTTCCTGTTTCTTAAGGTGGGCTTGTATTGCTATAAACTTCCCTCTTAGAACAGCTTTTGCTGCATCCCAAAGGTTTTGGGTCATCGTGTCTCCATTGTCATTTGTTTCTAGGTATTTTTTTATTTCCTCTTTGATTTCTTCAGTGATCACTTCATTATTAAGTAGTGTATTGTTTAGCCACCATCTGTTTGTATTTTTTACAGATCTTTTCCGGTAATTGATATCTAGTCTCATGGTGCTGTGGTCGGAAAAGATACTTGATACGATTTCAATTTTCTTAAATTTACCAAGGCTTGATTTGTGACCCAAGATATGATCTATCCTGGAGAATGTTCCATGAGCACTTGAGAAAAATGTGTATTCTGTTGTTTTTGGATGGAGTGTCCTATAAATATCAATTAAGTCCATCTTGTTTAATGTATCATTTAAAGCTTGTGTTTCCCTATTTATTTTCATTCTGGATGATCTGTCCATTGGTGAAAGTGGGGTGTTAAAAGTCCCGTACTATGAATGTGTTACTGTTGATTTCCCCTTTTATGGCTGTTAGTTCTTGCCTTATGTATTGAGGTTCTCCTATGTTGGGTGCATAAATATTTACAATTGTCATATCTTCTTCTTGGGTCTATCCCTTGATCATTATGTAGTGTCCTTCTTTGTCTCTTGTAATAGACTTAATTTAAAGTCTATTTTGTCTGATATGAGAATTGCTATTCCAGCTTTCTTTTGGTTTCCATTTGCATGGAATATCTTTTTCCATCCCTTCACTTTCAGTCTGTATGTGTCTCTAGGTCTGAAGTGGGTCGCTTGTAGACAGCATATACATGGGTCTTGTTTTTGTATCCATTCAGCCAATCTGTGTCTTTTGGTGGGAGCATTTAGTCCATTTACATTTAAGGTAATTATCGATATGTATGTTCCTATTCCCATTTTCTAAATTGTTTTGGGTTCGTTATTGTAGGTCTTTTCCTTCTCTTGTGTTTCTTGCCTAGAGAAGTTCTGTTAGCATTTGTTCTAAAGCTGGTTTGGTGGTGCTGAACTCTCTCAGCTTTTGCTTGTCTGTAAAGGTTTTAATTTCTCCAACAAATCTGAATGAGATCCTTGCTGGGTAGAGTAGTCTTGGTTGCAGGTTTTTCTCCTTCATCACTTTCAGTATGTCCTGCCACTCCCTTCTGGCTTGCAGAGTTTCTGCTGAGAGATCAGCTGTTAACCTTATGGGGATTCCCTTGTGTGTTATTTGTTGTTTTTCTCTTGCTGCTTTTCATATGCTTTCTTTGTATTTAATTTTTGACAGTTTGATTAATATGTGTCTTGGCGTATTTCTCCTTCGATTTATCCTGTATGGGACTCTTTGTGCTTCCTGGACTTGATTAACTATTTCCTTTCCCATATTAGGGAAGTTTTCAACTCTAATCTCTTCAAATAATTTCTCAGTCCCTTTCTTTTACTCTTCTTCTTCTGGAACCCCTATAATTCGAATGTTGATGCGTTTAATGTTGTCCCAGACGTCTCTGAGACTGTCCTCAGTTCTTTTCATTCTTTTTTCTTTATTCTGCTCTGCAGTAGTTATTTCCACTATTTTATCTTCCAGGTCACTTATCCGTTCTTCTGCCTCAGTTATTCTGCTATTGATCCCATCTAGAGTATTTTTCATTTCATTTGTTGTGTTGTTCATCTTTGTTTGTTTCATCTTTAGTTCTTCTAGGTCCTTGTTAAATGTTTTTTGCATTTTGTCTATTCTATTTCCAAGATTTTGGATCATCTTTACTATCATTATTCTGAATTCTTTTTCAGGTAGACTGCCTATTTCCTCTTCATTTGTTAGGTCTGGTG
>NW_021703779.1:43236108-43242116 GCF_005190385.1 Monodon monoceros
AGAAGGATAGGTGTTAGCTCTTCTCTAAATGTTTGATAGAATTCGCCTGTGAAGCCATCTGGTCCTGGGCTTTTGTTTGTTGGAAGATTTTTAATCACAGTTTCAATTTCAGTGCTTGTGATTGGTCTGTTCATATTTTCTATTTCTTCCTGATTCAGTCTTTGCAGTTGTGCATTTCTAAGAATTTGTCCATTTCTTCCAGGTTGTCCATTTTATTGGCATAGAGTTGCTTGTAGTAATCTCTCATGATCTTTTGTATTTCTGCAGTGTCAGTTGTCACTTCTCCTTTTTCATTTCTAATTCTATTGATTTGAGTCTTCTCCCTTTTTTTCCTGTTGAGTCTGGCTAATGGTTTATCTATTTTGTTTATCTTCTCAAAGAACCAGCTTTTAGTTTTATTGATCTTTGCTATCGTTTCCTTCATTTCTTTTTCATTTATCTCTGATCTGACTTTTATGATTTCTTTCCTTCTGCTAACTTTGGGGTTTTTTTGTTCTTCTTTCTCTAATTGCTTTAGGTGCAAGGTTAAGTTGTTTATTTGAGATGTTTCCTGTTTCTTAAGGTGGGCTTGTATTGCTATAAACTTCCCTCTTAGAACAGCTTTTGCTGCATCCCAAAGGTTTTGGGTCATCGTGTCTCCATTGTCATTTGTTTCTAGGTATTTTTTTATTTCCTCTTTGATTTCTTCAGTGATCACTTCATTATTAAGTAGTGTATTGTTTAGCCACCATCTGTTTGTATTTTTTACAGATCTTTTCCGGTAATTGATATCTAGTCTCATGGTGCTGTGGTCGGAAAAGATACTTGATACGATTTCAATTTTCTTAAATTTACCAAGGCTTGATTTGTGACCCAAGATATGATCTATCCTGGAGAATGTTCCATGAGCACTTGAGAAAAATGTGTATTCTGTTGTTTTTGGATGGAGTGTCCTATAAATATCAATTAAGTCCATCTTGTTTAATGTATCATTTAAAGCTTGTGTTTCCCTATTTATTTTCATTCTGGATGATCTGTCCATTGGTGAAAGTGGGGTGTTAAAAGTCCCGTACTATGAATGTGTTACTGTTGATTTCCCCTTTTATGGCTGTTAGTTCTTGCCTTATGTATTGAGGTTCTCCTATGTTGGGTGCATAAATATTTACAATTGTCATATCTTCTTCTTGGGTCTATCCCTTGATCATTATGTAGTGTCCTTCTTTGTCTCTTGTAATAGACTTAATTTAAAGTCTATTTTGTCTGATATGAGAATTGCTATTCCAGCTTTCTTTTGGTTTCCATTTGCATGGAATATCTTTTTCCATCCCTTCACTTTCAGTCTGTATGTGTCTCTAGGTCTGAAGTGGGTCGCTTGTAGACAGCATATACATGGGTCTTGTTTTTGTATCCATTCAGCCAATCTGTGTCTTTTGGTGGGAGCATTTAGTCCATTTACATTTAAGGTAATTATCGATATGTATGTTCCTATTCCCATTTTCTAAATTGTTTTGGGTTCGTTATTGTAGGTCTTTTCCTTCTCTTGTGTTTCTTGCCTAGAGAAGTTCTGTTAGCATTTGTTCTAAAGCTGGTTTGGTGGTGCTGAACTCTCTCAGCTTTTGCTTGTCTGTAAAGGTTTTAATTTCTCCAACAAATCTGAATGAGATCCTTGCTGGGTAGAGTAGTCTTGGTTGCAGGTTTTTCTCCTTCATCACTTTCAGTATGTCCTGCCACTCCCTTCTGGCTTGCAGAGTTTCTGCTGAGAGATCAGCTGTTAACCTTATGGGGATTCCCTTGTGTGTTATTTGTTGTTTTTCTCTTGCTGCTTTTCATATGCTTTCTTTGTATTTAATTTTTGACAGTTTGATTAATATGTGTCTTGGCGTATTTCTCCTTCGATTTATCCTGTATGGGACTCTTTGTGCTTCCTGGACTTGATTAACTATTTCCTTTCCCATATTAGGGAAGTTTTCAACTCTAATCTCTTCAAATAATTTCTCAGTCCCTTTCTTTTACTCTTCTTCTTCTGGAACCCCTATAATTCGAATGTTGATGCGTTTAATGTTGTCCCAGACGTCTCTGAGACTGTCCTCAGTTCTTTTCATTCTTTTTTCTTTATTCTGCTCTGCAGTAGTTATTTCCACTATTTTATCTTCCAGGTCACTTATCCGTTCTTCTGCCTCAGTTATTCTGCTATTGATCCCATCTAGAGTATTTTTCATTTCATTTGTTGTGTTGTTCATCTTTGTTTGTTTCATCTTTAGTTCTTCTAGGTCCTTGTTAAATGTTTTTTGCATTTTGTCTATTCTATTTCCAAGATTTTGGATCATCTTTACTATCATTATTCTGAATTCTTTTTCAGGTAGACTGCCTATTTCCTCTTCATTTGTTAGGTCTGGTGAATTTTTATCTTGCTCCTTCATCTGCTGTGTGTTTTTCTGTCTTCTCATTTTGCTGATCTTACTGTGTTTGGGGGTCCCCTTTTTGCAGGCTGCAGGTTCGTAGTTCCCGTTGTTTTTGATGTCTGTCCCCAGTGGCTAAGGTTGGTTCAGTGGGTTGTGTAGGCTTCCTGGTGGAGGGGACTAGTGCCTGTGTTCTGGTGGATGAGGATGGATTGTGTCTCTCTGGTGGGCAGGTCCACGTCTGGTGGTGTGTTTTGGGGTGTCTGTGGACTTATTATGATTTTAGGCAGCCTCTCTGCTAATGGGTGGGGTTGTGTTCTTGTTTTGCTAGTTGTTTGGCATAGGGTGTCCAGCAGTGTAGCTTGCTTGTGGTTGAGTGAAGCTGGGTGTTGGTGTTGAGATGCCGATCTCTGGGAGATTTTCGCCGTTTGATATTATGTGGAGCTGGGAGGTCTCTTGTTGACCAGTGTCCTGAAGTTGGCTCTCCCACCTCAGAGGCACAGTATTGACTCCTGGCTGCAGCACCATGATCCTTTCATCCACACGGCTCAGAATAAAAGGGAGAAAAAGTAGAGAGAAAGAATTAGTTGAAGTAGGAAGAAAGAAAGAAAGAAAGAAAGAAAGATAGAAAGGAGGGAAGGACGGAAGGAAGGAAGAAAGAAAGAAGAAAAGAAGGAAAGAAGGAAAGAAAGAAAGAAAGGAGGGAGGGAGGGAGGGACGGTGGGAGGAAGGAAGGAAGGAAAAAAGAAAGAAAGAAAGAAGATAAAGTAAAATAAAATAAAGTAAAATATAATAAAGTTATTAAATTAAAAAATAATTATTAAGAAAAAAAAACGGACGGATAGAACCTTAGGACAAATGGTGGATGCAAAGCTATATAGACAAAATCTCACACAGCAGCATACACATACACACTCACAAAAAGAGGAAAAAAGGAAAAAATCATAAATCTTGCTCTCAAAGTCCACCTCCTCAATTTTGGGATGATTCGTTGTCTAAAAGAGGGAAGGAAGGAAAGAAAGAAAGAAAGAAAGAAAGAAAGACGATAAAGTAAAATAAAATAAAGTTATTAAAATTAATTATTAAGAAAAAAAATTTTTAAAAAACGGACAGATAGAACCCTAGGACAAATGGTGGAAGCAAAGCTATACAGACAAAATCTCACACAGAAGCATACACATAACACTCACAAAAAGAGGAAAAGGGGAAAAAATCATAAATCTTGCTCTCAAAGTCCACCTCCTCAATTTGGGATGATTCGTTGTCTATTCAGGTATTCCACAGATTCAGGGTCCATCAAGTTGACTGTGGAGCTTTAATCCGCTGCTTCTGAGGCTGCTGGGAGAGATTTCCCTTTCTCTTCTTTGTTCTCACAGCTCCCAGGGGCTCAGGTTTCGATTTGGCCCAGCCTCTGCGTGTAGGTTGCTGGAGGGCGTCTGTTTTTTGCTCAGACAGGACGAGGTTAAAGGAGCCACTGATTCGGGGCCTCTGGCTCACTCAGGCCTGGGGGGAGGGAGGGGCGCGGAGTGCGGGGTGAGCCTGCGGCGGCAGAGGCCAGCGTGACGTTGCACCAGCCTGGGGCTCGCCGTGCGTTCTCCGGGGGAAGTTGTCCCTGGAACCCGGGAACCTGGCAGTGGCGGGCTGCACAGGCTACCCGGAAGAGGGGTGTGGATAGTGACCTGTGCTCGCACACAGGTCCCTTGGTGGCGGCAGCAGCAGCCTTAGTGTCTCCCGCCCGTCTCTGGGGTCCGTGCTTTTAGCCGCGGCTCGCGCCCGTCTCTGGAGTTCCTTTAAGCAGCGCTCTTAATCCCCTCTCCTCGCGCACCAGGAAACAAAGAGGGAAGAAAAAGTCTCTTCCCTCTTCGGCAGCTCCAGACCTTTTCCCGGACTCCCTCCCAGCTAGCTGTGGTGCGCTAACCCCTTCAGGCTGTGTTCACGCCGCCAACCCCAGTCCTCTCCCTGCGCTCAGACCAAAGCCCAAGCCTCAGCTCGCAGCCCCACCCGCCCCGGCGGGTGAGCAGACAAGCCTCTCGGGCTGGTGAGTGCCGGTCGGCACCGATCCTCTGTGTGGGAATCTCTCCGCTTTGCCCTCCGCACCCCTGTTGCTGTGCTCTCCTCCACGGCTCCGAAGCTTTCCCCCTCCGCCACCCGCAGTGTCCGCCCACGAAGGGGCTTCCTAGTGTGTGGAAAACTTTTCTTCTTCACGGCTCCCTCCCACTGGTGCAGGTCCCGTCCCTATCCTTTTGTCTCTGTTTATTCTTTTTTCTGTTGCCCTACCCAGGTACGTGGGGAGTTTCTTGCCTTTTGGGAGGTCTGAGGTCTTCTGCGAGCATTCAGTAGGTGTTCTGTAGGAGTTGTTCCACGTGTAGATGTATTTCTGGTGTATCTGGGGGGAGGAAGGTGATCTCCGCGTCTTACTCTTCCACCATCTTCCTTCTTTTTTCTACTACACATTCTTGATTACCATATAGGAAATCTTAAAATCAGGCATTGTGATTCCTCTAACTTTATTATTCTATTTCAATATTATTTTAGCTATTCTAGTTCCTTTGCCTTTTAATATACGTTTTAGGATAACTTTCCCTACATCTGTAAAAAAAATCTTGCTGGAATCTTCATAGGAATTACATTAAATAATGCTGTATATAAATTTGAGGGAGAATTGACATCTTTATATATTGAGTTTTCCAACCCATCAACACAGTACATCTCTCCACCTATTTAGAAAGAGAGAGCTTTTTCTCTAGGTATTACACATACATAGCTTATCATAGTCTACTGGTATCAACATTTTCCCAGTTTGGATGAAATGTAGAAACCTTATTCTAGTTCATTTATAATATAATTGTCTTATATATTTCCACTGCATACATTGAAGACCACATCAGATAGTATTTACAATTTTTGCTTCAACCATCAAACATAATTTAGAAAAGTCAATTGGAAGGAAAATCTGTTGTATTTATCCATATTTTTACTCTTTCTGTTATGCTTTTTCTCCATCCTGATGTTCCAAGATTCCGTCTTTTATAATTTCTTTTCTGTTTAGACAACTTCTTTTAGCCATCCTTTCAGGGCAGGTTTGCTGGTGGCAAATTCTCTTAGTTTTCCTTTATCTGAGAATGTCTTGATTACCCCTTCATACCTGAAGGATATTTTCACTGGGCATAGAGTTCTCGATTGATAGTTCTTTCCTTCAACTCTTGAAAAATATTGTATCTGTTTCTTCTGAGCTCCATGGTTTCTGATGAGAAATCCTCTGTGATTCAAGTTGTTTTTCCCCTAAAGGCAAGGCATCATCTCCCTTGCTGCCTTTTTATTTATTTATTTATTTTTATTTTTTGCGGTACATGGGCCTCTCACTGTTGTGGCCTCTCCCATTGCAGAGCACAGGCTCCGGACGCGCAGGCTCAGCGGCCATGGCTCACAGGCTCAGTCGCTCTGCGGCATGTGGGATCTTCCCGGACCGGGGCACGAATCCGTGTCCCGTGCATCGGCAGGCGGACTCTCAACCACTGCACCACCAGGGAAGCCCTCTTGCTGCCTTTTTATTTGCCCTTTGTTTTCAGAAGTTTGAGTATGATGGGTCTTAGCATGGATTTTTTTTTTTTTTTTTTTTTTTTTTTTTGG
>NW_021703779.1:43242216-43374699 GCF_005190385.1 Monodon monoceros
ACGCGGGCCTGTCACTGTTGTGGCCTCTCCCGTTGCAGAGCACAGGCTCCGGATGCGCAGGCTCCGCGGCCATGGCTCACAGGTCCAGCCGCTCCGCGGCATGTGGGATCTTCCCGGACCGGGGCATAAACCTGTGTCCCCTGCATCGTCAGGCAGACTCTCAACCACTGCGCCACCAGGGAAGCCCTGCATGGATTTCTTTATGTGTATACAGTTTGGAGTTTGTTCAGCTTCTTGAATTTATTGGTTTACGTCTTTTGGGAATTTTTCAGCCATTATTTCTTTGAATACTTTTTCAGCTCTTTTTCCTCCTCTCCTATTCTAACTGTGATGACACAGATGTTCAAACTTTTGTTATAGTCCCACACATTCCTTAGGATCTGTTCATTCCATCCTTTCCTGCCCCCAGTCTATTTTCTTTCCATTGTTCACACCGGATAATTTCTATTGTTCTATCTTCAAGTTTACTGATTTTTTTTAACATCTTTATTAGAGTATGATTGCTTTACAATGGCATGTCAGTTTCTGCTTTATAACAAAGTGAATCAGTTATACATATACATATGTCCCCATATCTCTTCCCTCCTGCATCTCCCTCCCTCCCGCCCTCCCTATCCCACCCCTCTAGGTGGTCATAAACCACTGAGCTGATCTCCCTGTGCTATGCGGCCGCTTCCCACTAGTTACCTTTTTTACGTTTGGTAGTGTATATATATCCATGCCACTCTCTCACTTTGTCCCAGCTTACCCGTCCCCCTCCCTGTATCCTCAAGTCCATTCTCTAGTAGGTCTGCATCTTTATTCCCATCTTGCCCCTAGGTTCTTCTGACCATTTTCTTTCTTTAGATTCCATATATATGTGTTAGCATACAGTATTTGTTTTTCTCTTTCTGACTTACTTCACTCTGTATGACAGTCTCTAGGTCCATCCAACTCACTACAAATAACTCAGTTTCGTTCCTTTTTATGGCTGAGTAATATTCCATTGTATATATGTGCCACATCTTCTTTATCCATTCATCTGTTGATGGACACTTAGGTTGCTTCCATGTCCTGGCTATTGTAAATAGAGCTGCAATGAACATTGTGGTACATGACTCTTTTTGAATTATGGTTTTCTCAGGGTATATGCCCAGCAGTGGGATTGCTGGGTCGTATAGTAGTTCTATTTGTAGTTTTTTAAGGAACCTCCATACTGTTCTCCATAGTGGCTGTATCCATTTACATTCCCACCAACAGTGCAAGTGTTCCCTTTTCTCCACACCCTCTCCAGCATTTATTGTTTGTAGATTTTTTGCTGATGGCCATTCTGAGCACTGTGAGATGATATCTCATTGTAGTTTTGCTTTGCATTTCTCTAATGATTAATGATGTTGAGCATTCTTTCATGTGCTTGTTGGCAATGTGTATATCTTCTTTGGAGAAATGTCTATTTAGGTCTTCTGCCCATTTTTGGATTGGGTTGTTAGTTTTTTTGACATTGAGGTGCATGAGTTCCTTGTATGTTTTGGAGATTAATCCTTTGTCAGTTGCTTCATTTGCAAATATTTTCTCCCATTCTGAGGGTTGTCTTTTCATCTTGTTTATGATTTCCTTTGCTGTGCAAAAGCTTTTAAATTTCATTAGTTTCCATTTGTTTATTTTTGTTTTTATTTCCATTTCTCTAGGAGGTGGGTCAAAAAGGATCTTGCTGTGATTTATGTCATAGAGTGTTCTGCCTATGTTTTCCTCTAAGAGTTTGATGGTGTCTGGCCTTACACTTAGGTCTTTAATCCATTTTGAGTTTATTTTTGTGTATGGTGTTAGGGAGTGTTCTAATTTCATACTTTTACATGTACCTGTGCAATTTTCCCAGCACCACTTATTGAAGAGGCTGTATTTTCTCCACTGTATATTCTTGCCTCCTTTATCAAAGATAAGGTGACTATATGTGCATGGGCTTATCTCTGGGCTTTGTTTCCTGTTCCATTGATCTATATTTCTGTTTTTGTGCCAGTACCATACTGTCTTGATTACTGTAGCTTTGTAGTATAGTCTGAAGTCAGGGAGCCTGATTCCTCCAGCTCCGTTTTTCTTTCTCAAGATTGCTTTGGCTATTTGGGGTCTTTTGTGTTTCCATACAAATTGTGAAATTTTTTGTTCTAGTTCTCTGAAAGTTCACTAATTCTTTCCTCTGTCTCTTCTATTCTGCTGCTGAGCCCATCTACTAATTTCTAAAGTTTCAGTTATTGCATTTTTTAGTTTTACGAATTCCATTTAGTTCTTTTTTATACATTCTATTTCTTTGATGAGACTTGCTTTTTAAAAATTTGTTTCTATTATGTTTGTAATTGCTTATTGAAGCATCTTAATGAACATCTATGTCATATTGTTTCTGTCTTTTAGTTGTCATTTCTCATCAAGCAGAGATTTTCCTGGCTTTTGATATGATGACTGATTTTTGATTGAAATCTTGACATTTTGGATAATATTTTATGAGACTCTGGATAGCATTTAAATCTCTTATTTTTTTATGCTTCTGACACTGCTCTGGCAGGGGTAGGGGAATGCCACTTCATTGCTGCCAGGTGGAGTGGAGTCCAGGTTCCTTATTCTGCCTCCATTGACACCAGGGGGTGAGGATCTCCTCATTAATACCTGGCAAGGTGGGAGTTCTGGCTCTCCCCTATGCCTCTGCTTATACTCTCTCACCCTGGCTGAGAGGAGCAGGAATGCCTTGTAGTTCTCATGACTGCCACTGGCACCACGATGGGGGAGTGATGCTAGTTACTGCTAGATGGCGGTAAAAGTGCTGATTCTCTACTGGGACTCCTCTGATAGCACTCCAGTGGGGAGAAGAGGAGGGGCCCCTTGTTATCACCAGGTGGGCATGAAGTCCTGGCTTTCCATGTAGTCTCCACAGACACTGCATCAAAGGGGCCTTTTTACTGCCCAGTAGGAATGAACGTTCAGGCTCCCAACTTGTCTTTCTCTGACACCATCCTAGCATATTACAGCCTACCAAGGGTGGAAGTTTAACCTTTCCATTTGGCCTTTGTTGGCATGGATGGTGGCTCAATTTTTTCTGTGGGATTTGCTTGGAGTAGAGTGGTTATTATCTAAAACTTTTCTGTCTTGCAAGGTTGCCCCTTTCCTGGTCCTCTGCCTAGAGAGAGCAGGCTTTTTTTCTTTGCCTTGTCTTTTCTTTTCCTTTCATTTCCTCTCCTTTTCTTTTCTTTTTTTCCTATACCCATTGATGTTTCCAGGTTTTCAGCTTCTCCAGCACCCAGTATAGGATATATGAAGCAAAACAAAACAGAACAAAACCTCAGGGAACTCACTGCTTTGTCATTCCTTGGGTTCTGAGTTCTAAAGCCAGTCTGCTTTCTTGTCTACTTTTCATACTCTTTTTACGTTTGTTTTATAACCAGTGTCCAGGGTTTTAAACTGTACTTAGCAGGAGAAATAGGGAGAAGTACACCTACCACATCTTTCTAGAAACAGAAGTCTCACTCGTTTTTGTTTTTTTTTTTTGGTACGAGGGCCCCTCACTGTTGTGGCCTCTCCCGTTGCGAAGCAGAGGCACCAGACGTGCAGGCTCAGCGGCCATGGCTCACGGGCCCAGCCGCTCCACGACATGTGGGATCTTCCCGGACCGGGGCACGAACCCGTGTCCCCTGCATTGGCAGGAGGACTCTCAGCCACTGCGCCACCAGGGAAGCCTTCACTCAGTTTGTTTTTAAACTTCATTTTATTATGGAAAAATTTAAACATACACAAAGGTAGAGAAATTAGTAGAATGAATCCCCTTTAATCAGCTTCAACAATTTTCAATGTTTTGCCAATCATGTTTTATTTATTTTCTCCACCCCAAGGTTTGTTGCAGTCTTTTAACTCAAATCCTAGATATAATATTACCTCATTCAGTGTGAGTGTGTATCTATAACAGAAAATAGTTTTTTTACATAACCACAATGCCATTATCACAATTTATTAACTAATAATAATTCCTTAATGTAATTAAATACTAATTCATATTCAAATTTTCCTGATTGTTTCAAGAAGTATTTTTAAAATTGATTTTTTTCAAAATAGGACCCAAACCAAATGTAATGTTGCATTTGGTCATTATCTCTCTTAAGTCTCTTTTAAAAATCTTTAAATTTCCTAAGCTAGGCACAGAAAGACAAATACTACATGGTGTCACTTATATGTGGTATCTAAAAAAGCCCAACTCATATAGCTGAGAGTAGAAGGGTGGTTTCCAGGGGTTGGAGGGTGGGGGAATGGGGACATGTTGGTCAAAGGGTACAAAGTTTTAATTATGTAGGATGAATAAGTTCTGGGGATCTAATGTACAGCATGGTCACTGTAGTTAATAATGCTGTACTGTATACTTGAAATTTGCTAAGAGAGTAGATCTTAACTGTTTTCACCATTAAAAAAAGGTAACAATGTGAGGTGATGAATATGTTGATTAGCTTCATTGTGGTAATCATTTCACAATGTATACATATATCAAAACATCACATTGTACACCTTAATATATACAATTTTTATTTGTAAATTATACCTCAATAAAGCTAGAAAAGAATTTGTAAGTCTCCCATCTTTCTTTTCCTCATTCTCTCTTACTTTCAATTAAAAATACACTTTAATTTTTAGAGCAGTTTTAAGTTTACAGCAAAATTGAGTGAAAGGTACAGAAAATTTCCATATACCCCCGTCCCTCACATATGCATAACCTCCCCCATTATCAACAACCCCCACCAGAGTGGTACATTTGTTATAATTGATGAACTTACCTTGACACATCATGATCACCCAGAGTTCATAGTTTACATTAAGGTTCATTCTTGGTGTTGTACACACTTTGGGTTTGGATAAATTTATAATGACATGTATCCACCATTATAGTATCATACAGAGTATTTTCAGTGCTCTAATATCCTCTGTGCTCAGCCTATTCATTCCTACCTCTCCCTAACCCCTGGCAACCACTGATATTTTTACTGTCTCCATAGTTTTTCCTTTTCCAGGATGTCATGTAGTGGAATCATACAGTATTAGCTTACCTTTTAGTTGTTTTATTTAAACATTTATTGTTTTCCTCATCATCTTTTAAATGCCATTTATCATTTAAAAATGGGTCATTTTTCCTATAAAAAATTCCACATTCTGGATTTTGCTGATTGTTTCTTAGTGGTGACACTGAACTTGTTCTTCTATTTCCCATATTCACCATCAACTGGGAATTAGAGCTAGATACTTGATTAGATTTAGGTTCAGTTTTTTTATTTTTGGCATCAATATATAATAGGTGATGCTGTATGATTCCTACTGCATCACATCAGAAGGCACATAATATCTAGCTGTCCCACTCTTAGTGATGCTAAAATTGATCAGTGGGTTCAGGTGGTATCAACCTGATCCCTCCATTGTAAAGTTCCCCATCATCATTTGCCTAATCTTTTTTTTCAGTCCATTCATGATCATTGCCCTAGATTAGTGGTTCTCAACCAGAGATGATTTTGTCCCCCAGGGGACATTTAACGATGTCTGAAGACATTTTTGATTGTCACAAGTGGGTGTGTGTGTGTGGTACTAATAGCATCTAGGGAATAGGGACCAGAGATGCTGCTAAAAATCCTACAATGCATATATAGTCCCCAAATAAGGAATTATCTGGCCCCAAATGTCAATAGCACTGGGGACGAGAAGCCATGGCCTAGATTTATTATTTCACTAGGGATTATAAATAGTGATATAGTAATTCTATCATTCCTTCTGCATTTGCTATCTGGAATTATTGCATAAAGAAGAATAGCATTAACTATGGGAAAGGTGGGATAAGTTCTTAATTTTTATCTTTATTAATTTTTGCAACAATAATTTGGTGCCCTAGCATCACCCAGGGGTGACCAATGTTTTTTTTTTGGTTTTTGGTTTTTTAAATTTATTTTTGGCTGCGTTGGGTCTTCATTGCCGCGTGTGAGATTTCTCTAGTTGAGGCGAGTGGGGGCTACCCTTTGTTGCAGTGCGCTGGCTTCTCATTGTAGCAGCTTCTCTTGTTGCGGAGCATGGGCTCTAGGCACGCAGGCTTCAGTAGTTGCAGCACGTGGGCTCAGTAGTTGTGGCTCGTGGTCTCTAGAGCGCAGGCTCAGTAATAGTGGTGCATGGGTTTAGTCGCTGCGCGGCATGTGGGATCCTCCCGGAGCAGGGATTGAACCCATGTCCCCTGGACTGGCAGGCAGATTCTTAACAACTGCACCACCAGGGAAGTCCCACCAATGTTTTTTAATGTCATTATGAACTCATATTTTATACATTTGATGGTTGATTAATTGCAGATTTTTTGATGCTCTAATTGTCCAATATAGGCAAATAGGAACTCCCCTTCATCTTGGATCCTGTGTTCTTTTGACATGACTACTTTAGTCTTTGCTATCTTCCTTGCTCTTTGACAAAAAAAGATGTCCCAGGATCATTTTGTACATTTCCTGTTAAATACCTATAAACAATTATTTCTTCAAGGAAGATTGGTTCCTTTTGGTAGGAAATGAGATTTAGAGACCACAATCTAGGCATTAAATATACACACTGCTAGTAGGTTGTCATTGCTGCTATATCTTTTCAGTGGACAGAGCTAGGAAATATTTATTTTTAGAAAGAGAAAAATAAATAAATCATAAGTTCATAATGTTTCTGTAAATATTTGTATTTCCTAATCTTTCTTACACAAAAGCTAACATACTACTGTATATATAATATTCTATACTTTGCTTTTTCCACTTAACAATGTATCCCAAATATTACTCCTAAATATTATATAGAAATCTATCTCATTCCATAGTATTCCATTTCATTTTATTAAAATTTTTTTGCAGCTTTCCATTTTATTGCTCCACTAGAATTTATTCAACTGGTTCCCTAGTGGTGGACATTTGTTTTCTCCCAGTCTTTTGTTATTTCACATAGTGTTGCCCTGTGCATATGTCATTTTGCACTTTGTGCATAGTGTTGCACTTTGTGCATAGTGCTGCCTTGTGTATGTGTCATTGTACTTTTGCTGGTGTGTGTTTGGTTTAGATTCCTAGAAATGGGACTACTGAGTCAAATAGTGAGTGCATATGTAATCTTGCTAGACATTGCTAAACTCCCCTCTGTTGAGGTTATATAATTTTGTCTATATTGCTTTTTGTGGTTTTAAAAAGGAATAATACTTACTTGCAACTAGTAGATAAATAGATCTTGGTGATCTAATGCACAGTGTAGTGAATATAAACAACAATATTGTATTATAATCATCAAACTTGCTAAGAGACTAGATCTTAATTATTCCAACCACAAGAAAGAAATGATAATTATGTGATGTGATAGAGGTGCTAACTATCTCTACAATGGCAATCCTATTACAATATATAAATGCATCAGATCAACACATTGTATACCTCAAATTAACACAATGTGGTATGTCAAATATGTTTCAATAAAAGTAAATGAAATAAATAAGAATTTAAAAAATAAAAATAGGAATAAGATTTTGAAAAAGAGGAGAAAGTGTGATTAAGATTTTAAGTACCAGTTTTGGTACAATACTACAAGATCTACCTTTCCCACACTTTGAACTTGAAAGAGACATTTAGAACAAGCACAGGAAGTCAGATTCCACACTTTGGTGAATAAAATGGGAGAATATGTTCTTCATTGTGCCTCTGTCTAAACTCAGACTCAGGGCCATGCTATATTCCACAGGGCCAACCTTCAGCACTGGAAAGAGATTTTGGGATTCCAGTGTTTTTCTAAAAGGCAGAGGTAAGATAGGTGGTTGGCCAGATGTGCACCAGCATGCAGGAGGCTGTTCAGAGCCCATGTTATGAAGCAGAGAGGTAAGGAATCAAAAGTGTAAGTCATTGCAGCAACACAGATGGACCTAGAGATTATCATACCAGGTGAAGTAAGTCAGACAGAGAAAGACAAATATCATATCACTTATATGTGGAACCTAAAAAAAATGATACAAATGAACTGATTTACAAAGCAGAAATAGATTCACAGACATAGAAACCAAATTTATGGTTACCAGAGAGGAAAGGGCAGGGGGAGGGATAATTTAGGAGTTTGGGATTAGTAGATACAAACTCATACAAACTACTATATATAAAATAGATAAATAACAAGGACCTACTGTACAGCACAAGGAACTATACGCAATACCTCATAATAACCTATAATGGAAAAGAATCTGAGAAAATAATATATTATATATATATATAACTGAATCACTTTGCTGTATGCCTGAAACTAACACAATATTGTAAATCAACTATAACTCAATCCAAAAAAAGAAAGAAAAAACATATAAGTCAAATGGGGCAGCAGTCTGAAGAAGTATAGTCAGAGTTGCTGAAGACTGAGGGAAGCTAAGAAACAGACTACTGGAAGCAATATGTGGTGAAAACTGGGAAAATGGCTGGTTAGCATATGATGCAGTATATAACCTACATCTTTGCTGTCATCCCTCACAAACCTGACTTTGCTCTCTCTATGAGCCTTTCCTTTCTTTCAGCCAACAAAAGGCCTGGGCCATTGGAATCACATGGGTGAGGCTACCCAGGGCTCTATGTGTGCTTGAAGAAGGACTTAACTTCCATTCTCTGCCCCCTTCCACACCACTAGGCCTGCTGCTTCCTTTTGTGGGGCTTGCATCTCCCGGAAGCCTGTGGTGAATCCTGATGAGCCCATCACTTAGTTCCCTGGTTGCTGGTATGGCTCTGGGGATGCAGGGTGCAAGGCCCTGTCCTGCTACAATGATGAGCAGGGCTGCTGAGCTGGCTACCTTGGTCATTATGACCAGGCCAGGAGGCTGGCTATTCCTGAACTTAGGGCAGCTTGACATGGCCGAAATGGGATGGGAAGAGCCCAGCTGACCAGCTCCCAGACCTAAGGGCCTTAGTGCTGAGTGAACTTGCCTTTTTCCCTTTCTTTAGCCCAGTGAAGACTTGCGGACCACTAGTGGGACGTCAGGGGCCTGGACAAAGTAGGTTTCAGATATCTTATTGTTGATCGTAGATATATTCTGAATGGGAACAGGTATAGAAGCAGAGAGTAAGCATGAGCAAATTCAAGGTACTTATTGTTTTTGTGCCTTGGTTTCATTTGTACAATGAGAATAATATTGGGACCTACCTCATCAGGGTGTTATGAAGTTTAAATAACTTAGTAAAGTACTTATCAAATAGGGGTGCCTGGAGTATCAGAAACAATAAATGTTAGTTACTTTTACTATTATTTGATTATAATTATTGTATGTAAATCATAAATTATATCATGTCATTCCCTTGCTAACCCCCCCAATGATTCCCATCATAATTGGGATAATATTCAAATCCTATACAATGGTCTATGAGGCTGCAGGTGATCTTGTCCCTGCCTACATCTCTATACTCATCATCTTGTATCACTCTCCGTCTTCCAAATTCAAGCCAATCTGGCCATATTTTCATTTCTTAAAATCATCAAGCTTCTTGTCTCAGGACCTTGCACTTGCTCTACATGTTTATACTCAGAAAAACAAAACAATACAACAACAAAAAACCTGAGAAACTAAAAATCCAGAATCCATAAAGTTTGTGAATCTTGATTACATAATAATATTAAACACCATATGTTTAATATCACCAAATGAAATAAAATACAATAGTTAAATGATAATTGGGAAAATAAACATATGACAGCCAAAGGACTAATACCTAGTAATCTAAACTCTAGATTCCAACTGCTGGGTTTGAATCCCAGGTACATCATTTACTAGCTGTGTCACCTTGGGTCTCATTCAATCTCTCTATGCCTCAGTTTCTTCATCTGTAAAATGGGGATTTTAACAACACCTACTTCTTAATATTGTAGTGAGGGTTAAGCAATTTAGTAGAATGACTCTTGGTATACTTCAAGCATCATGTAAGTTTTACTTATTATTAGGGTTACTAAGAAGCCAAAAGAAAACTAGGCAAAGGATGTAAACAGGCATTTCTCACAAAAAAGGTAATACAAAATAATCAATAAACCTGAAAATATGGTTGACTTCACTCATGATGAAAAGCATTAATTTGTTTATTTCACATGTATTTACATATGTTTTAAGTGCCAAAGAGGCATTGGGAATAGAATAGTGAACATCTTATTCTCATGGAGTTTACATTATAGTAATTGTGTGTGTGTGTGTGTGTAATATTTAATACATCATGTGGTAATAGTGTTTTGAAGAAAAATAAAGCAGGGATGGGGTATCATTTTATATAGAGGCCAAGGAAGGACTCTGAGATAAGGTGATAGTTAAGCAGTGATCTGGAGAAGTGAGGGAGAAAGCCATGAGGATTTCTACGGCTAGAGCCTTCCAAGCAGAGTGAACAATAAGGGCACAGGCTTGGAAGCAGGAGCCAGCTTAGCTTATTCAAGGAACAACAGTACGTATAGTTTGTTTGAGGCAAGGCTGAGTTGATAGAAAATGAAGTCTAAGAGACTGAGGCCAGATTCTACAGGGCTTTACAGAACAGGATAAGGACTTGGGACTTCACTAAGAGTGAAATGGAAAGCCTGCTGTCACTTGGGAAATGTATTCAGCTACGCATAACAGGGATCCAAATAACAAAGGCTTAAATAGGATGATGTTTCAAGTGTTATATTGATTCCAGGACACACCATTATTTGATGTACCAAGAAAGAGGAAAAAAATGCTGGCAAATATAATCCACAAGCTGTCATTCAAAGATTTCAGAGATGTTGAAGCATGAAGAGATGTACCTTTTAGAGTTGGTAACATATGGCATTTTTTTCTCATGTAAGATTAGGTCCTGAGGTAATCAGTTTTTTGGTTGCAAGATGGCTACTCAGCTATAGCCATTAAATCCTCATTTCCAGGAGGAAGAAGGAGAAATGAAGAAGGGGGAAATGCCTTTTATTCTTCCATATTAATTTTGTAAAATTCTCCTCCAAAAAACTCATTGGAATTTTTATTGGCATTGCCTTGGTTGTGTAGATCAACTTAGAGAGTGCTGCCTAATGTCCAGCATATAGTGCTAAGTTGCTGATCCATACGTATATTACACTCTCATTTATTTTTCATAAAAAGGATAAATGTATAAAACATGCTTGTATTTGCATAGAAAATTTCCCAAAGGATACATGGCAAACTGTTAATAAGTGGTTATTTCAGGGGAATAGAACTGGGTTTGATTGGCAGGGGAGAGAGCAGCTTTAACTTTTCATGTTATGCCTTCTTTTATCCCCCTTTTAAAAACCACAAATATTGTATATATTACAATATATATATATACAATAATATATACAATGTATATATTATTTTATAATAACAAATATAAACCAGCAACCTTAAAAGTGGAGTGTGGGGCTTCCCTGGTGACGCAGCGGTTGGGAGTCCGCCTGCCGATGCAGGGGACACGGGTTCGTGCCCCGGTCCGGGAGGATCCCGCATGCCGCAGAGCGGCTGGGCCCGTGAGCCATGGCCGCTGAGCCTGCGCGTCGGGAGCCTGTGCTCTGCAACGGGAGTAGGCCACAACGGTGAGAGGCCCGCGTACCACAAGAAACAAAAACAAAAACAAAAACAAAACAAAACAAAAAGTGGAGTGTGTATTACCCTGGGGCTATAGGACTTTCCAAGGGGTAAATAAGCACTTACAGTTTTAAGGGGATCGATTTCTACATCCTCAAATTTCATTTTCATATTTCCTAAAATTGATCTGCCAGAGAACACACTAGCAGTGGAAGAATCAAGCTGGATCTCTTTTTCCATCTCCCTTTTCACAATAGTCCTTTTTGCACTTTACAAAAGAAAAGCATATCTTTGAAAAAATCCTCAGGGAACCAGAGAGACAGTTCCAAACACTGCTGCCGATGGTGAAGAAACAAATTGCTCTAACAAATGAATATATTGGTATCAAATCCTTTTGCAATTCAGATGGCTTCCAGTAAAATTGAAAGCGAACCCAATGGAGCTGTCAGCTGGCTAATCATGAAAAATGATTTTGAAGGTAAATCATTGTGTAATTTCCCCCCATATATCTTCAAAGGAGTTCAAATATTTGAGTGATACTGCTAAAACAAAATATCCATTCCCATTTACTTATTTATATAAAAGAGGTTTAACGTTTAACCAAAAAAAAGTAGGAAGAGAATTGATGCTGAATCCTGCCTCACTCTAAAAATAAGCAATATTTATCTATGGATACACCAACCTTTAAAAAAAAAGACATCTATCTTTAGTAAATTTTTGTTTTTATGTTTAATAATTACCCATCAAAATTTGTAATATGTTTACAATTTTTTTGATCTATCATATTGCAATACTAATTGTCATAACTTGAGCAAAAGTAAATTCTGAACAACACTTAGAGCTTTAGGATCAAAGCAACATTTAAAAAGCATTTAAATAGCAAAATATACACATATTTTTGCTGCAGGGAAATACGATAGGATAATCAATAAAAGCATTTCAAGTGCAAAAATATATATTATAAAGATAAAATTCTATTAGAAGAATAAAATGGAATTGAGAATCCAGGGAGAAAAGGGAAAATGTACACCTCCTAACTATCAAAGAAGAGCTCGGTTATGAATTTTTAAAACATGACAGTGGCTCTCAAATCACTAACGTATTTAGGTTTCACTGCTTTCACATAAAACTGTCACATTTTGTTTGTGAATGTTAATATCTGTCAGAAATCACATTATTTGCAGCTTGACATTTTGGATGCAAAATTTGAGATGTCAACCTAAATGTGTGTGAAGGAGCACAACGTTAAAAAATATTTTAGAGAGCATTTTGATATAAACCAAGTTTTATATAAATATACAAAACAAATATTAGAGGGAGCATCATATACTCTTTTGCCACCTTGTGGCCAGAGTTGTATTCAACCCTAGGCATGGCAGCTGTAATGAGGAGGGGGGTCTCTTCTTAGGTCAGTCCCTCTGGCTAGCCTTCAGTCAGGTCTTTGTGAGGCAGAGATGGTGGCATTCGCCCAGGACTGAATCCAGACCCATACAAGCACGAAGCATCGAAAGGATTATGCTGACCCCCCCACCCGCCCCCGCATGTGATTCAGAGCAAAAGCAACATGCAATCAGGAAAGGAATGTAAGGAAGTACAATAAAATTCTGACTTTTCCCATGAGGACTGTTTAAAAAAAATTGAATGTCAAACTGTTTCTGATATTCTTTTCTTGATTCTTTTGTTTTTGGTGTCTCTTCTCTGCTGGTGACCTAGACACTTCCTCAGTCTGCCTTTTGGGGAACCCAGCCCTGATTCTGGCCCTGGAGCAAGTGTGTTTGGTACAGCTCCTAGTACAACACCTGGTCTGGGTTGGAGCTGAATAGACATTTGTCGAGTGAGTGAATGATGGCAGAGTCGCCCCCTTCCATTCCAGAACATGCTGGACGTGGGGGCTTCTGCAGGAAGATGAACCGAAGCAGTCAGTTTGCCATGATTAGTCTTCAGCGGCAGATAGCCTTGGGTGCACTGAGATGTTTAGGTCTCTTTGACGTCTGTTACTCTGTGGAGGTGGGATGAGAGTATCTCCTGTGCTTCCCCGCCCCCACCCTTGCAGGAACAGGATTCCTTCAGTGGGTGCTCTAGTTGCAGTTCCTCTTGTTGCAGGCCAAAAAGGGCAGGCATTTATTGGAAGGATGCTGAAAGGGGAGGCACCAGGGCAGCTCTGGGGACCTCAGGTGTATGGGAACCAGCATCCTATCCTCCTTAGGGGCTCCTGATTCCTGACAACCACCTCCTGCTGCTGACCCCAGGAGGCCTAGGCGCGTCCCCCTACCTGGAGGAAGGGGCCAGGTGGAGGGGTGATATCCCGCGCTAACCAGGGAGAACTCTGCCACAATGTAATCAGGCAGCACAGCCCCACGGGCCGGGCAGTGCAGTGTGTACTGGGCCAAGGCCAGCTTTCACCAGGACTCAGGGGCCAGACTCTTCCTGGAACAGTCTCCCTGATTCTCGAGCATGGGCTATCTGCTTCTCCTGAGCCTTGTGCTGACGCCTGCCCTGGGCTGCACTCCCCGGGACCAGCACCTGCGGTCGCTTCCCAACATCCTCCAGCTGCCCAAGACCTAAGCCGCTTGTTCTGGGCTCAGTCTTCGTGGGCCCCTTGGTGCTGCTGCCCACTGCCAGCAGCTCTCAGTGCAGCAGCGCCTCCCAGACGCGTGGCTGCCCACTTCCCCCACCGGTAGCTCCACAGATGGAAGCTGCTTCCCCGCCCCTCCCACCTGCTGCCCGACCCGGGTCTCTGCTACGGCTTGAGGGTCTTGGGACAGTGTCCTGTAGTTCAGGCCCCTCTCTCAGCTGTAGGGGAGATGCCAGCAGCAGGCATGGCCTTGTTGTGCCTTGTTCCTCCCACTGCTCCCAGGGCGGCTCAGCGTCTGCTGGGCCAAAAGGCTGGCTGCCAAACCCTCAGCCCACCCTTGGCCTTGGGAGCGCGAGGAAAAGGTGAAGAGGAGGCGAGGAGCAGGCACAGACTGTGCAGAGCACCAATAAGATGGGCGTGGGACATGCCTCTTCGGGCCCGGTGGCCTTGGGAGCTCTACCCCTCTGGATCTGGGGTCCAGGCCTGTCCCAGAATGGAGCTGGGGCTTCATCCTTATGGGGCAGAGCAGAACCTGGGGTGGGCGGAGAGCCTGGGACAGGGATGGGGACACGCTCAGTCTCAAAGATGATGGCCTATCACAGCTTCTGCCAGCGCTCCTCAGGACCCGGCCTGTGGGGGCCCATTGCCCAGCCCCAGGGGCGTTTCTGGACTTGGCTACCCTTCCGTCCCTGGCCCCGCAGGGCTGGGGGAGGATACATGGATGAAGGGAAGGACGAGGAGAGGGGAGGAGACGATGAAGGGGGTCAGAGCAGCGATTGGAGCCGAGAACTGGAAGCGCCTTAAAGAGACTGCGCGGTCCCCGCCCCCCTTCCCGCCAGCCTCAATGAATTAGAGCTGTGTTTCCCAAACTTGCCTGATCATAAGAATCCTCTCGGGCCCTAGTTAAAGATACAGGTTCCGGAGCACGTCCCTTCGAGACTCTGATTCAGTGGGGCTGCGGGTGGAGCCAAGGAATCTGTAATTTTAACACGCTCCCCACGTGATTCTCGTGAACAAGCAAGTTTGGGAAATATTGAATTAAAGGAAACGGGGCCTGGCTGCCGAGCGGCCTCCGCTAGAGGGCTACGGCGGGAGGATTCCCGGGGGCGTCGCCTGCTTCCGCCGCCGCCTCCTTCAGTGAAAGTCCCTTTTGGTTCCAGCTGCCACAGCCACCGCGCTCCCTCAGGCCGGGCGGGGGACACCCCAGGTCTGCGTGGCCCCCGCGCCACCACGCCCAGTGGCCGCCCGAGCCCTGCGAGCAGGGGGAGGAGCCGCCGCCAGTGGAGGCGGAGGAGCAGAGGAGGCGGAGACGGCGGAGACGGCGGAGAAGGCGGAGAGGAAGGTGGAGGCGGAGGCGAAGGTGGAGGGGAAGGTGGAGGCGGCGGGGAAGGTGGAGGCGGCGGGGAAGGTGGACGCCACCGAGAAGGTGGAGACGGCAGGGAAGGTGGACGCTGCCGGGAAGGTGGAGACGGCGGAGGGTCCGGGCCGCCGGGTAGAGCTCAAGCTGGAGCCCGAACCCGAACCCGATCCGGCACGGGAGGCGGAGCAGGGGCCGAAGGGGGAACCGAAGCAGGAGCCAGAGGATGAGAACCCGGCGCGGAGCGGCGGTGGCGGCGGCAGCGACGAGGTTCCTCTCCCCACCCTTCCCTCCGACCCCCCGCGGCCCCCCGATCCCTCCCCGCGGCGCAGCCGTGCCCCCCGCCGCCGACCCCGGCCGCGGCCGCAGACCCGGCTCCGTACCCCGCCGCAGCCTAGGCCACGGCCCCCGCCCCGGCCCCGGCCCCGGCGCGGCCCTGGGGGCGGATGCCTGGATGTGGATTTCGCTGTGGGTCCACCAGGCTGTTCCCACGTGAACAGCTTTAAGGTGGGAGAGAACTGGAGGCAGGAACTGCGGGTGATCTACCAGTGCTTCGTCTGGTGTGGAACCCCAGAGACCAGGAAAAGCAAGGCAAAGTCGTGCATCTGCCATGTGTGCGGCACCCATTTGAACAGACTCCACTCTTGCCTTTCCTGTGTCTTCTTTGGCTGCTTCACAGAGAAACACATTCATGAGCACGCCGAGACAAAACAACACAACTTAGCTGTAGACCTTTATTATGGAGGTATATACTGCTTTATGTGTAAGGATTATGTATATGACAAAGACATTGAGCAAATTGCCAAAGAAGAGCAAGGGGAAGCTTTGAAATTACAAGCTTCCACCTCAACCGAGGTTTCTCACCAGCAGTGTTCAATGCCAGGCCTCAGTGAGAAATATCCAACCTGGGAGACAACCAAACCCGAGTTAGAACTGCTGGGCCACAACCCAAGGAGAAGAAGAATTACCTCCAGCTTTACCATCGGTTTAAGAGGACTAATCAATCTTGGCAACACGTGCTTTATGAACTGCATTGTCCAGGCCCTTACCCACACTCCGATCCTGAGAGATTTCTTCCTCTCCGACAGGCACAGATGTGAAATGCCAAGTCCCGAGTTGTGTCTGGTCTGTGAGATGTCTTCGCTTTTTCGGGAGTTGTATTCTGGAAATCCATCTCCTCACGTTCCCTATAAATTACTGCACCTGGTGTGGATACACGCACGGCATTTAGCAGGGTACAGGCAACAGGATGCCCATGAGTTCCTCATCGCAGCATTAGATGTCCTGCACAGGCACTGCAAAGGTGATGATGCCGGGAAGGCAGCCAACAATCCCAACCACTGTAACTGCATCATTGACCAAATCTTCACAGGTGGCCTGCAATCTGATGTTACCTGTCAAGCCTGCCATGGTGTCTCCACCACGATAGACCCATGCTGGGACATCAGTTTGGACTTGCCTGGCTCTTGCACCTCCTTCTGGCCTATGAGCCCAGGGAGGGAGAGCAGTGTGAATGGGGAAAGCCACATACCAGGAATCACCACCCTCACAGACTGCCTGCGAAGGTTTACGAGGCCAGAGCACTTAGGAAGCAGTGCCAAAATCAAGTGCGGTAGTTGCCAAAGCTACCAGGAATCTACCAAACAGCTCACAATGAATAAATTACCTGTTGTTGCCTGTTTTCATTTCAAACGGTTTGAACACTCAGCCAAACAGAGGCGCAAGATCACTACATACATATCCTTTCCTCTGGAGCTGGATATGACACCATTCATGGCCTCGAGTAAAGAGAGCAGGATGAATGGACAGTTGCAGCTGCCAACCAATAGTGGAAACGACGAGAATAAGTATTCCTTGTTTGCTGTGGTTAATCACCAAGGAACCTTGGAGAGTGGCCACTACACCAGCTTCATCCGGCACCACAAGGACCAGTGGTTCAAGTGTGATGATGCCGTCATCACCAAGGCCAGTATTAAGGACGTTCTGGACAGTGAAGGGTATTTACTGTTCTATCACAAACAGGTCCTGGAACATGAGTCAGAAAAAGTGAAAGAAGTGAATACACAAGCCTACTGAAGTGACACACAGACCTACCTACCTGTAATGGAAGATGACAGCACCCATACTACAACTGGCATTGAGATTTAAAGGACCTACTTGCATGGCCCACGGGCCTGACAGAGTAAGAATTGAACAGTTCCCAGTGTCTAAAAGGTCCTGATTGGAAGAGAAATAGAAGGGGCGGGAGAAGGGCTCTAGTCTAAGCAGTCATTTAAAGGAAGATTAAATGGCAGGATGCTCTGGGTGGGGAAGGCAGGAGCAGGGAAATCCTGACACTGGTACATATCCTATATTCCTCCAAAAGATTGTGTGGGAAAGTGTGGGGTGGGAGGGGGGTGGTGTGTGGGGGGGTGTGTGCCCTTGTAACCATAAAACATCTTTCTCCATGGGTGTTTCAGCTTCAACTGACCAATCACATAACAGTTATATGTCTGGGGGGAAAAAGGAAAAGTTCATACAAATGTAGCCCATTACATATATGGGTATGAAAGCGGAAAAGTGGAGGAGGCAGGGATATCTCATTGACAAACACCTTTGCCAGTTTCTTTGTATTCGTGATTTTTTGTGCTATTAAATGCAGTATTAAACAAAGAAAAGCCCACATGGGCCTGTGAAACAAGAAAGAAGGGGGCTTTTGTATAAGGGGAGCAATTGCTCCAAAGGTAGAGAAGACAAGAGACACTGTAAGATAAGCAACCAACACAGACAGGCCTCAGCTAAGAGTATAGTGTGTGAGTGTTTTTTTTTTTTAAAGCTGTATGATATACTTGAGCAAATCAATGAACCTCTTTGCGATTGTTTTCTCATCTGTACAATGCAGATAATTCCTACCTTAAAGGGTTACTGTTAAAGATTAAAGGATATAAAATGTGTCAAAGTATAAAGTAAAAAGGCTTGGAACTTTGTAGGGGCTCAGTAAGTGTTCATTGGATCTGAAACTTCTTTGGACCAGGACCAGAATGCATTAGAGGTGAGGGTCAGCCCTACCTGAGACCCATGGACAGAAGGGACACACATTGTGTCACATGTAGTCACACACACACACACACGCACACACACACACACACACACTCTTATAACTCCCTCCCTAGTACTGTCTACTTGGAGCCCCAAGGCAGTGGATCCCACTATTTTCCCTGTGTACAGGGCATCCCAGTCGGTTCCACACCTGGGACTGGGGGGAGAACCACAGCTGTCCCCCCAAAGTCATTATTCTGTCCATTTGGAAAACTGTCATGTTGTTATCATGACTCAGCACCCCAGTGATGGGACTCAGGGCCAGTAGACTGACAGGCTTCCATGTGAGGGTGTTGGTGGTCTTTGCCCTCCAAAAGCATTATGGGTATAGCTATGTTCACCTACAGGCATAGATCAGGAGAAAGACTGTTTTCCAAAGCTCACTGGTCCATCAGCCCAGAGGTAATGGGGGAGTGGCATGTTGGCCTCCTCTCTTGATTCTCACGGAGGGCAGAGTGGCCTGTGGAGGGCTAAGCTCAAACAGATGGGATGTGCCCAGGATGGGTTAAGCACTGGTGGTGGTTCCTTCTTTTCTCCTCAGCATCAGATACAAAAGGACCTAGTACCTAGAAAATCCTGAGGGGGAGGAGGGGAACTGAATGTTTCAGATCCATGGGGCTTGGATTCACTGGCTCTGGTAAGAGGCTGGGCTCCCCCAGGGCTCCCCAAGTCTACTTCATGGTCAGCTCATTTGGAAATGTATATTTATTTGTGTGGTGTGGATGCATCCCCCGCTAGCTCATAGGCATTTTTAGGACAGGGGTTTTGTCCCCTCTTGTACCCCGGGCTATGTCCTCAGCCCCTAGCACAGACCCTGGCACATAGTATTTGAAACATTTTCCAGATGGATGAATTAACCGAATCACCTTCCTTTCATAACCAAATTTTCATCATCCCCCCACCCCAAGGTTCATAATCCTCAGGAGAAAATGTAAAAAGTGTTATTTTTGATATCTTGTAGGCTGGGGGAGAGCAAGAGGTAAGTGGCCTCAGATGCCACTTGGCACCTTCATGCAGGTATCTGACTCCCCTTTGGGATGTGCAGGAGCCCTGCCTGGGAAGACCGCCATGTCCTCCTTCTTCATCTCTGCCACAGGAAGAGTTCAGTCGGGCATGTGCCACCAGATCCTGACTGCTTGCACAGATGCTGTCTTTTACATTTGTAAAATGTTTTCATTTGGAAATAATTTCAAACTTACAGGAAAGTTTCAAAAAAACCAAATAGTATAAAGAACAGATTTACATGTTGCTAACATTTTACCCCATTTGCTTTATCGTTTGCATGTATGCACTCCCGTGTGTGTGTGTGTGTGTCTGTGTGTGTGTGCGTGTGTGTGTGTGTCTGTGTGTTTGGACCGACTGAGGACAGATAACATCATGGCCCTTTATGCCCGAGTACCTCAGTGTGCACTTCCTAAGAATAGGCATGTTCCCTACATCACAGTATAGTTAACAGCTTCAGTAAGTTAAACATTGGTATAATACTATTGTTTACCATTTGTACTCCAGTTTTGTCTGGTGACCCAATAATGTCCTTAATAGCATTTTTCCTCTTCATCACAGGATCTGGTCCAGGATGAGGTATTGCTTTTAGCTGTCATGTCTCTTTAGCCTCCTTTAATCAGGAATATTTTCACAGCCTTTCTGCATCTTGTATGGCATTAGCATTTTTAATAGAATATTCTTCATTTTGGGTTTGTCTGATACAGAAACTGTCTTTTAAATACCCTGTACTCAGGAATAGTTCTAAGAGATATGAATGGCGCGAGACTGCTGAAGCTGATCTCCCTGTCTCCACCAGAGGGAGCAGCTGTACCTGGCAGTTCCTGATTGAAGCATTCACCTCTGTCTGGAAAACACCATTGTCCCTCAGCAACAGGGGAGCCATTCAAGCCCAGCCCTATGCCCCTACCCATCACCAACCCCCAAATTGAGCCATGGAGTGTAACAGCAGCAGGGCCTGCTTTCAGATCACATCACTGTGGGAACCAGGGCATCATGTATTTGGCAGGTATGTGTTACCTTCAGCTCAAATGCCATTCAGGCATGTTTGAGCATGTCTTGTACATGGGCGGGCACCTCCATGGTTGGGGCCTTTAGGGGGATCAGGAGGTAGCACCCTTGGCACCTTCATCAATATTCCCATGGTGGGCACAGCAGCAGTGGGGTGGCAGGGAGGGCGTAAATACTCCTGAAGCAGCTTCATGGGCAAAGCACATAAAAATGGGGCCCAGAATAAGTGAGGAAGAACATGGGAGATGCCCAAAACAGATTGGTTTGTGACATACTGGGGACTTTCAGACACAACTGGGCTATTTTACATGGGGGCTGGAATTCCTGTGTGAGCAGATGTGGGCAAGAGCTGGTGAAATTTAAGCTAATTCTTTAACTGAGACTCTCTACTTCCACAAGCTGATAAAGCCAGGGAAACCCAGTTCATATGTAGATTTATGATCTGGGCCCAGAAGGGTACAGGCAAAAGATGGGTGCTCACAACTGGGGGCCTTATCCACCCATAGAGCTCAGGATGAGGGACCAAACAATGGGGTACTTACCTTTTACCCACTACACATGCTTCCCACAGTTTCTTGGCCTAAGAAATTGGAAATCCAATTGGATTTGGAAATCCAGAACCCTATCACTTCCCATTTCCTGGAGTAGCCAGGTGCTAAAACTTACTCTGGCCTATAGTTCACATTTGGTAACTGCCTCACTTCTTCCCCATCCACAGGGAATCCTGATCAGGGATGCCATCAACCAAGAGGTCTTTTCCAATCAAGAAAAAGCACTGTATAGCACATAGAATTCGACTCAACACACTGTAATCACTGTAAGAGAATATATAAGACTGGTAAGAATATGGAAAAGAATATATATATGTCTCTCTGTAAGTGAATCAAATGGATGTACACCAGAAAGACACAGCATTGTAAATCAGCTTTACTCCGCTATAAAAATAAAGATAAATTACAAACAAACAAACAAACAAAAATGGACCCCATACTACTCATTGTCATAACGCAATAGACCTGGTGCCAGGAACCTATGTTTGCACCAAATGTGTATTTCACACCCAGAAGCAAAGGCCCTGGTCCTCTGAGAGTATGTGTCATTTACACACTGACCTTCCCCTGCAGGTGACCTAATGCTACTTTTAAACTCTTGCATTGAAGCATATCAAATATACAGGAAATACACATATCATCAGGGTACAACTTCATGAATTTCTACAAAATGAACACACCTCTGTAAACAGCACTCAGATCAAGAAATAGAACATTACCCATAAGTCAGGCCCCCTTTCTGCTTCCTTATAGTCAATAACCCCGAAGGGTAATCCCTATTCTGACTTTTTTCACTGTAGATCAGTGTTGCCTTTTAAAGTGCCATCTATAAAAGGAACTGTTCAGTATGTACACTTTTGTGTCTGGCTTCTTTTGCTCAACATTATTTTATGAGCTTCCGATCTGAAGCCTTGTTGTCAAGAAAAATTATGTAGAGTGCCATTATTTCTGCCTAATGAACTAAAAGTAAGGGTTTCCTACTCTTCCTAGTGATTTCTCACTTATTGAACCAATTCAAAGGGACCCAGGCCATTGCAAAGTTGGACCTTGAGAGGGTCTTTAATCACCTTCATGTACAAGAAAACAGTGGATGGAAAACAGCCTGCCAGATAAGTCTGGGCTTATTTAGGCACCCAGAAATGTTAATTTTGGGCAAATACTCCAACCCTGTTCCAATAGCTCCTGAATAGGCTACTCTATTCTAGTGAGGCCTCAAACTTAAACGTGCGTCAGAATCACCTAGACGGCTTGTTAACATGCAGATTGCTGGGTCCCACCCCCAGAGTTTCTGATTTCAGTAGTCCTGGGATGGGGGCAGCATTGAGAATTTGCATTTCAAACACCTTTCCAGTTGATGCTCATGCTTCTGGCTCTGGGACCACACTCTGAGGACCACATTCAGTTTCTTTTCACACTGTGGTACTTGGTGCCCAAGGAATCTATGAAGATGGCCCTGGAGAACACCTTGGGGAGCTAGAGGAGGGGCAAATTGGTGAGAATCAGGAACTCTGAAATATAAAATCAATAAGAGGGAGTTATTGATTTTATATTTGGGGGTTCCAAGTAATATCTGAAGAGAGTTCTGCTACTAAAATTTTGTGAAGTTGAAAATCACTCTGCTAAGGAACTTTAGACCCCAGGGGAGTGATGTATTTAAACTACATAGGTGGTATATCCAGAGAATGATCCAACATGCTACAGAGACCTGGCCTCATATGTACCCTTAATCTACATGGTCCTGAGGGGGACTTAATTTCCTTGGAACTCAGAGAAGTGCATATTTATGAGGATGGATGTGATAAGAGAAAATGCTTAAGTATAACTACAGTGCAAAATCATATGTATAAAGTATGATTTTCTTCTGGCAATATAGCACACTAAGATGACATGAATAGCGCCCTCCTCAACTACAAACACATAATAACACTAGATAAACTGTAACAAAAATTTTAACTTATAGCTGAGCTTAAAAAAACAAAAGGTAAAATCTCCAGAGAAAAAAGAAAAAGCCAGTCTAGTAATTGTAAACGGACACTGCAATAACCTATTTGTGGTATTGGTTCTAGATATCAGGCCATAGGGGCTGGGGCTCAGAGCTGTGAATCTAGTGCTCATGCAGGTACTGGCAACACAGCCTCAGGTCCACCAGAGGCAGAGAAGCTGTAATTAAAGCCTCTGGATAAAGCCTTTAGTAGCTTCTCTGTTCATTAAAAGGGGGTTTGGAGAGTAAGCCATGAAAAGTCTTATGCTCCCTCTGGAGCCACAAGAAGAAATAAAAATCCCAGGTCTATGTCATATGTGGATATGGGGTCTAAATTTACCCTACTGTGTATAATGGGAATCACATGCTGAAAAATTAAAACAAAAATTGGAGCAGAACAATTCAAACCTCTAGAACCTCAGCAAAAGCAAACACATTTTTACAATACTGGGCACATAGAATCCCACAGAAAAAGACAATATCTGCCCAAGATGTACTCAGAAACAAACAATAAAAAGATTGTACTTGCAAAGAAATGACATGCCATGAAGGTGAGTCACCAGTTGCCACAAGGAGGAGAATTAGTACTCCGAAGAAATACTGATGAGATGGACTTCTACTCTTTTTTTTTTTTTTTGAGAGTGGAATAAGGACGTTTTCAGAAAAAATAAACCTAAGAAAGTTCAGCAATAATAGACAACTAAAATAACTACTGAAAGATGTACTTCAGGAAGAAGGAAATTGAAATTGGAGAGGAGGAATGAATAGGAGGCAAGGAACAGTGAACAAAAATTGGTAAACATGGAGCAATCTAAATAAGCATTAAGTGCATAAAACAATAATGTTGACTCATATGGAGGTATAAAAAAAACTGGCACTAGAGCACAAAAACCTGTAAAACAGCAGGAGGCTATTAACAAAGCATTCTAAGGCTCTTGTATTGTTTGGGAGGAGAGTAGGGATATTGCCTGCGTTTGGACCTTGTTGTCAAGTATGAATGTTTAAACATTTAAGAGTGTGGACTTCTAGTTTCTGGCAATGGCAGGCTTGGTTATTTGATTCAACTTTCCTACTGAAGTAATGAAATATACTGGATAAAATATTTCAAAACCACTGAAGAGCTGAGAGGACAAAGGGAAACTTTCAGGCCAAGTTTTGGATGAAAGCTTGTAACCAGACAGGTTAAGTAGAGTATTGGCACACCAAAGTCAATTTGCTCTGAGGGCATTTGCCTACATTGCCCACCTGAGCTTTGAACCAGTGGCCACACGGGGCTGGAGGGAGAGAAGTTAAGGCTCAGGGCCAGCCCATGGTAGGGGTTTAATAGGAGACCCTCTCCACATTAAGCTGAGACCCCAAAGAGCTACATCAGCTGTGTAAGGGCCAACCAGAATGAAATCTGCCCCTGTTCCCAACAGTCCCAGAGAACTGTACAAAAGGCTGTCTAGGCACCAAGCAGAGCTCTCTTGCTAAAAATAAAGGGTATAAAAAAGGGGAGTGGGGGGGCTTCCCTGGTGGCGCAGTGGTTGAGAGTCCGCCTGCCAATGCAGGGGACACGGGTTCGTGCCCTGGTCTGGGAGGATCCCACATGCCGCGGAGCGGCTGGGCCCGTGGGCCATGGCCGCTGAGCCTGCGTGTGCGGAGCCTGTGCTCCACAACGGGAGAGGCCACGACAGTGAGAGGCCCACGTACAGCAAAAAAAAAAAATAAAAACAATAAATAAAAAGGGGGAGTGGGATGGAGAACAGTATGGAGTTTCCTTAAGAAACTAAAAATAGAGTTACCACATGATTCAGTGATCCCACTCCTGGGCATATATCTGGGGAAAACTCTAATTCAAAAAGATACATGCACCCCAATGTTCATAGCAACACTATTTACAGTAGCCAAGACATGGAAGCACCTAAATGTCCATCAACAGAGGAATGGATAAAGAAGATGTAGTACATATACACAATGGAATATTATTCAGCCATAAAAAGAATGAAATGATGCCATTTGCAGCAACATGACCTAGAGATTATCATACTAAGTGAAGTGAGCCAAACAGAGAAAGACAAATATAATATGATATAGTTTATATGTGGAATCTAAAAAAAAATGATGCAAATGAACTGATTTACAAAACTGATATAGACTCACAGACGTAGAAAACAAACACGGTTATCAAAGGGGGAAGGGGAGGGATAAATTAGGAGTTTGGGATTAAAATATATACACTACTATATATAAAATAGATAACCAACAAGGGCCTACTGTATAGCATAGGGAACTATACTCAATATCTCATAGTAACCTATAATGGAAAAGAATCTAAAAAGAGAATATATTACATATATATATAGATGTATAACTGAATCACTTTGCTGTACACTTTGCTGTAACTAACACAACATTGTAAATCAACTATATTTCAATAAAAATAAATAAATAGATTATAAAAAATTTTTAAAGGGGGGAGTGGGTAAAAAAAAGTCATCCCTGAGAAAATGAGGCCACACTCCAGTCCTCAGATTTGCACCCCTATCACCCATGGCCTGAATCAGCCAGGGAACTTCAAGCTATTACTTTGGATTTAAGTGGCTTCCAGACAGGTAGTACTCCATAGTACTCAGTAGAAACAAATACAAAGCCTCTGGAGGAGAATCTATCCATTCCAGGCCTCAGGGAACCCCCACAAATAAGTTTTCAAGGGCACAATGACCAGAAAACAGACTAAAATTGGCATACAAGGAAACAAGGCAACTTGAGTTAGAAACAGCAGGGATAAGAAATAACAGAAACAGACTCACACAGATTTCAGATAAGGGAATTACCAGACCCATATTTTAAAACAACTATGCGTACATGTTTAAAGAAACAAATTGTTAATTTGAAAATATCCACAGGGAAGAGAAATCTATAAAAAGTGATATCGCATATTGGGAAAAAATGAAAAATAACTTCTAGAAGTGAAAAATACCAACGCAGTAAATGTATCTGGCAGAAATGTGGACATAAGTGAAGAGAGCATTAATGAATTAGAAGATAAACCCGAAGACATGATCAAGAAAGCTTTATGGAGAGACGAAATGAAATAGAAAATACAGGAAAGAGAGTAAGAGACGTGGAGGATACAATGAGAAAATCTAGCACACATCTGATTATAGTGTGAGAGAAAGAGAATATGAATATTGATGGGGCAGAGTCAATATTTGAAGAGATAATGGCTGAGAATGTTTCTCATCCTAATAAAAGAAATCAACCCACACATTCAAGAAGCCCAACAAATCCTAGGTAGGATAAATAAGAGGTCTAACCCAGACTCTGCAAAAAAACAAAGAGAGAGAAAATGAAGTCAGAGAAAGATGACAGATCATGTCATAGGAACAGTCATTAGACTGACAGCTGACGTCTCAACAATCAGAAGATAGTGGAATGATCTTCAAGTTGCTGATTGTTAACTTAGTATTCTATGCTCAGCAAAAATTTTTTTAAAGAATGAGAGTGAAATAAAGACATTTTCACACAAACATTGAGATAGTTCCTCACCAGCAGATACTCACTGAAGGAAATTCAAAGGAGTGTATTGTGAGTAAAAAGTAGAAGGAAAATTATCCCAGATGGAAGATATGGGATGAATGAAAGAATGAAAAGTAAAGATGATGGTAAACATGTGGACAAATGTAAATAAATATGAGGTATTAAACAATAATCATTGGTAGTCTAGACTTGAAATACTAGACAATAATAAGCATGTGAGTTGGGACAGTCAATGGAGTTAAAATGTTCTAAACTCTTGTATTATGTGGAAGGAAGGTAAAGGAATTTTTTTTCATTTTAGACTTTTGTAAGTTAATTATGCATGTCATTATTTCTGAGGTAATCATTAAAAAATAGAAACATAGTGCAGTGCATAATTTCCTAATTTACACACTAAGGGAGGGAGAAAATGGAGTAATTTTTTTTACTTTTTTTTTTTTTTTTTTTTTTTGCAGTAAGTGGGCCTCTCACTGTTGTGGCCTCTCCTGTTGCAGAGCACAGGGTCTGGATGCACAGGCTCAGCGGCCATGGCTCACGAGCCTAGCCGCTCTATGGCATGTGGGATCTTCCTGGACCGGGGCAAGAACCCGTGTCCCCTGCATTTGCAGGCGGACTCTTAACCACTGCGCCACCAGGGAAGCCCTGGAATAATTTTTAAAAGACTATATAGGGCTTCCCTGGTGGCGGAGTGGTTAAGAATCTGTCTGCCAATGCAGGGGACATGGGTTCAAGCCCTGGTCCGGGAAGATCCCACATGTCGTGGAGTAACTAAGCCTGTGCACCACAACTACTGAGCCTGCGCTCTAGAGCCCACGTGCCACAACTACTGAAGCCCGCGCGCCTATAGCCCATGCTCTGCAACAAGAGAAGCCACCATGGTGAGAAGACTGCGCACTGTAACGAAGAGTAGCCCCCACTCACTGCAACTAGAGAAGCCCCGCGCACAGCAACAAAGACCCAACACGGCCAGAAACAGAAACAAAAACAAACAACAACAAAAAAGACTATATAACTTCCAAGCTACTGAACGGGAAAAACCCCATCAATCAAATTGAAGGCAAGAAAGGAGAAGAAACATAAAGAAGTGCTGAAAAATTAGGGTAAATAGAAAGCGCAAATAAAAATGGTGGTAACAAATCCAAATACAATAATACAAGACAACAATAATCCACATGGATTAAATTCTCCAGTTAATAGTGTCAGATTAGATTTTGAAAAATCTAGCCATGTGCTCTTTAAAAGAGACATATCTAAAACAAAAGGTCACAGGTTGGAAGTATTAAGGAATGAAAAAAGATATTCAGGAAAATCCTAAATGAAAGAAAGCTGGCGTAGCTCTGTTTATAACATACAAAATAGATTATAAGACCAAAACCATTATTAGTGATAGAGAGCATCACTGTGTAATGATGAAAGAAACAGTTCAGTAGGAAGATATAAAAATTCTAAATTTTATATATTTAGTAACATAGCTTCAAAATATATAAAGGAAAAATGGTCAGAATTATGAGGATAAACTGACAAATCTATAATCATAGTGGGAGATTTTAGCATACCTTCCTTAGAGACTGTTAGATTAATCAGACAAAAAAGCCAATAAGAACATATATCTGAACTGTACAATTATCAAGTTCAATCTAATGGATGGATATATATATACACACACACAATAATATATATTACACATATATATATATACATACACAAACACACACACACTCACAAATACATTGCCATGCACATAAGAGGTAATACATACACTTTGTTTTCAAGCACACTTGGGATATTGACCACATTCTTGGCTATAAAGTAAGTCTCAATAAATACCACAGAATTGGTTTCATCCAGATCACTTTCCCTGAACTAACTTAATTAGAAATAAACAACAACAACAAGCTTTAAAAATTGTTTGGAATGTTTAAAAAAACACTTTTAATTAGCTCATGGGTTAAAGAAAAATCATAATGTAAATTAGAAAGTATTTAGAACTGAATGATAACATTGATATTAAAACTTGTGAGAGACCGCTTAAGCAGAACTTAGGGGGAACTGTATGGCCTTTAATACTTTTTATTAGAAAGAAGGCTGAATTTTAAGGACTTAATCATCTAATTCAGGAAGTTAGAAAACTGACAACAAATTAAATGTAATGAAAGCACAACAAAGGTATAAGCTATGTGAGATCATAAATCAATGAAATAGAAAACAAGAAAGCAATAGAGAAGATCAATAAAACCCAAATCTGGTTCTCAGAAAAGATAAACCTCTAGCAAGACTGAACAAGAAAACAAGAGGCACAAGTGAATAATATTAAGAATGAATAGGGGGATTCCCTGGTGGCGCAGTGGTTAAGAATCCACCTGCCAATGCAGGGGACACGGGTTCAAGCCCTGGTCCAGGAAGATCCCACATGCCACAGAAGAACTAAGCCTGTGCGCCACAACTACTGAGCCTGCGCTCTAGAGCGCATGAGCCACAACTACTGCGCCTGCGTGCCACAACTACTGAAGCCCGTGCACCTAGATCCTGTGCTCCGCAAGAAGAGAAGCTACCGCAATGAGAAGCCCGCGCACCGCAACAAAGGGTGGGAGGGAGATGCAAGAGGGAGGAGATATGGGGATGTATGTATATGTATAGCTGATTCACTTTGTTATACAGCAGAAACTAACACGCCATTGTAAAGCAATTTATACTCTAATAAAGATGTTTAAAAAAAGAAAAAAAAAAAGAGTAGCCCCCACTCACCACAACTAGAGAAAGCCTGCATGCAGCAATGAAGACTCAATGCAGCCAAACATAAATACATAAATAAATTTATTTAAAAAGAAGAATGGAGTGACAAAATTACAGGTACAATGGATTTTAAAAATAATTTTAAAATACTACAAACAACTTTCTACCAATAAATGTAAAATTGTAGATGAAACGAACAATCTTCTAAAAAAATATAACTTTGCAAAACTTATTTAAGGAGAATAGAAAGCCTAAAAGTTATATAAATATTTTAAAAATTTGAATCAATAGTTAGTAAAAATCTTCTCTCCCCTAAACTAAATTAAAAAATATGTTTCTAAGGTGAGATCTATCAAATCTACCTAATAGAAACTGTTCCAGGAAATATAAAAGGACGGAATACTTTCACATCATTATGTGCAACAAATATATAATCTTTATGGATAATAACCAACTTCACTTAGAAACCTAGACACAAAAATCCCCAAAATGCTAGCAAACTAGCAATGTATAGCAATGTATATGAAAAAGGTATGTCATGTCCAAAGGATGCAAGGATGGGTTAATACTAAAAAATCTATTGAGACATTTGGCTAAAGATGGAGGGTTGAATCCCGCATTACCTCTTCCTCTCTCCCAAGGCCCCACTAAATTAATAGTAAAGGAATTTTATTTATTTGTTTGTTTGTTTGTTTATTTAGTATTTATTTATTTTGGCTGCACCGGGTCTTAGTTGCGGCACGCAGGATCTTTTAGTTGCAGCACGTGGGCTTCTTAGTCGCAGCATGTGGACTCTTGTGGCATGCATGCAGGATCTAGTCCCCTAACCAGGGATCAAACCCGGGACCCCTGCATTGGGAGTGTGGAGTCTTATCCACTGGACCACCAGGGAAGTCCCTAAAGGAATTTTAAAAAGCAACAAATCCACAAAGATAAGGAGAATGAGAGAGTATATAACAGCAATAAAGTTGGGAGATCTAGAAAGTAGCTTTGGTTTCAGCTCCAATATGTAAAAAGCTTAGAAGTTATTACTCCCATCCTTACAACAAGAAAGCTGGGTGAACTGAAAATAGATTATTTTCTTATACCGTCAGAGAACTGACGTCACAGGGCAAACTACCATCTTGAAATCTAGAGAGACAGGCAGATCCAAAGAGATTCAGCACCCAAGATGTGCTTACCTGGAATAGAAGCCAGTGGAAGCCATAGCAGTAAGACCACTTACTTAATGAGTAATTTTGACATATTGCTGAAAACTGAGTTTGGAGAGGGAGAGAGAATATATATATATATACAGAAGAAATATTTGAAGCAACAATGGTCAAAAATGGTCCAAAATTATTTACATACACAAAACTGCAGATCCAGGAAGCTCAGAGAACACCAAACAAAACAAAATAAAACACAAAAAACCCCACACCTAGGCATATTCAAACTTCAGAAAACCAAAGGCAGAGAAAGTCTTGAAAGAAGCCAGAGAAAGCAGATGGATGAATGACAACTGACTCAGCAGACCCAATGAAAGCTGAATCCTAAAATGGCAGTGGAGCAAGTAGAGAGTCAACCCAATTTATGCCAAGAAATTCTCAAAACTCTCAGGAATTGATGTCGCCAAGAACCTCTAAAATTAGGGGTTATGGTGAGACCAAAAATAGAGGGCTTATTTGAAAATTTAAGAAGCAGTTAGTACTCAAAGAAAAGCCCAGGAGCAAATGGTTTTGCTGGTATATTCTACCAAGTGTTTACAGTAGAATTAACAACAATCCTTCATAACTCTCCCCCAAAATACAGGAGGATGGAACACTTCCCAACTCATTCTATGAGGTCTGTATTACACTCATACCAATGCCAGACAAAAATATTACAAAACTATAGACCAGTAATATACTTTATGAAAGTAGATGTGAAAATCCTCAACAAAATACTAGTAGACCAAGTCCAGCAGCATATAAAAAGGATTATACACCATGACAAAGTGGGATATATCCCATGATGCAAAGTTGGGTCGACATATGAAAATCAATCAATGTAATATACCCTATTAATAGAATGAAGGAAAACAGGTGATTCTCTCAATAGATGTAGAAAAAGGATTTGACAAGAAAAAAAAAGACAATAACAAGAGTTGACAAGGATGTGGAGAAATTGGAACCCTCGTACATTGCTGGTGGGAATGTAAAATGATGCAGTTCCTTGGAAAACAGTTTGGCAGTTCCTCAAAAAGTTAAACACAGAGTTATCATATGACCCAGCAATTCCACCCCTAGGAATATACCCAAGAAAGGTGAAAACATATGTTCATACAAAAACTTGTACATGAGTGTTCAAGGCAGTATTATTCCTCATAGCCCAAATATAGAAACAAGCCAAATGACCCTAAACTGATGAATGGAAAAACAAAATGTGGTATATCTATAAAATAGTATATTATTTAGCTATAAAAAGAATGAAGTACCAATACCTGTTACAACATGGGTGAATCTTGAAAACATTATGCTAAGTGAAAGAAGCCAGACACAAAAGGTCACTTATTGTATGATTCCATTTATGTGAAATGTACAGAATAGGCAAATCCATAGAGACAGAGATTAATGATTGCTGGGGGCTGGGGGAGGGGAGAGTGGGAGTAACTGCTAGTGGTTGCAGGGTTTCCTTTGGGGATGATGAAAATGTTCTGGAATTAGATAATGGTAATTGTTGCACACAATCCTGTGAATACAGTAAAACCCACCAAATTGTACACTTTAAAAGGGTAAATTTTATAGCCTGTGAATTGTACCTCAAATTTAAAATGTAGATTATAATAACAGAATATTTCTCAAAGAGTTGTTGTGAAGGTTCAAAGAGATAATGCATGTTTAGTCTTTAGCAGAATTCCTGGCACCATCACACTATCATAAGTATTCAATAAATTAAAGGTGCCATTCTTTCAAAAAAAAAGAAGAAGAAGAAGAAGCAGTAGTGATACCAAGCAGGACCCTGTGGAGCTCCTTGGCACAAAAGCCTTCCTGTGTCCCCCATTTCTTTGATTACAGGAAATAGGCTTCATCCAGCCTCCATGAGCTTCCCTGAGTTCTAATGGGCAGGTTCAAACAGTTGCTAATTAGGGAAGGGAGGAGATGCAAAACCAAAGTGAAATAGTCAAGAGAAACAATAGTGCAGGCTTGGGGCAACGTCTTGGTTCCCCACCAATGGAGACACACAACAATATCTTTGAGCCCTTTTGCAGATACTGAAACCTCCACCAGGTGAGAGAAGTTAACGGTTAACGATGGTATGCTGCCCAAAGCTGCCCACAAGCACGTAGACCCCCGACAGGTTGGAACCAAAAGGTTAATGATGCCGACTCCCACTTACCTCACCACCAACCAATCATAAGACTGTCCACGAGCTGATCATGCCCCCTTTGAACCATTACTATAAAACTTCTCACTACCCTTTCCAGGTTGGGACACACAGTTTTGAGGGCATTAGCTTGCCGTGGCCCCCTTTGCCTGGCAAAGCAATAAAGCTATCTTTCTGCCTCATCCAAAACTCTGTGTCTGAGATTTAATTCGGTGTCGGGGTACAGAGGCCGGATTCAGCTTCGTTAGTTATACCCCAGAACCTATCCCCTCTTCCTGTCTTCAACCATATAACTTCCTCTCTCCCATCTAAGCTGAGAAGGAGATTTATTCTTTGGAGAGGGTAAAAAAGGATCTCCATACCAGGGGACAAAAAACATAGTTGAAGATGGGGGTGATATCCTGAAAACAGGGGGTTAAGTGAAATTTTACAGAACAAATGACCCACCTAATTGCAAGGGAAGCTGCAGAAATGCTGTGTGCCCAGATAGATTTGGATGAGCAAAACTAACAATCTCTGCCACAAGGTAAAAACTGACAAAGATTTTCTCCTTGACCAAACTTTAGTCAGGCTCCTCTGAGACCTCTTTTGGACTAGATCTCATCCTTGGGCCCTGTCATCTGCCTGCCTAGTCCAGTTTTACCAGGAATCCTGCTAAGTTATTTTAGAGAGAATCCCCCAGTTTGATGTCTGATCACCCTGGCTTGCCTTCAGCAAGAATCCTGTTAGGTCAGTTTAACAAGAATCCCCCTACCGCGATGTCTCCTCTTAGTAATTTCTCATCCACTGACCCCCTTATTCTGCCCACTGGCTATAAATCCCCACTTATCCTTGTTGTATTCAGAGTTGAGTCCAATCTCTCTCCCCTATTGTGATAGTCTTGACACCTATCACAAAAGTCCTGAATACAGTCTTCCTTACCATTTTAACAAGTGTCAGAATACTCTTTTTTAAAATAATATCAAAATAAAATAACATGAGTTGGGAGTTGTTGCCTCTGGGGAGTGAGAAATGGGGGAAGGCTAGAGGGGAATGTAGTTTTTCATAAAAAGCCTTGTAGAATTATTTGACTCTAAATGCTTATATAACTTTGATAAGATGCAAATCTAAATTTAAAAATTATTTAAAGGAAATCTATAAAATTTATCACATTAACAAATTAAAGAAAAATGACATTAATAAATACATTTAAAACATTTAATAAAATACCCATTCATGATTTTTAAAATATTTCAAACTAAGAGTAGAGAAATTTTTCTTAACCTGATAGAGAACCAAAACTCTACAGCAGACATCATACTTGAAAATAAAATATTAGAAGCATTCCCTTTAATTTCAGAAATAAGACTAGGGTGACTTTATCACTTGACTTTACATTCTATTTTATATTTAGTCTGTACTGGCAGTGGGGGAGTTCCTAACCAGTGTTGTAAGACCAGGAGAAAAATGTATAGGAGTTGGAAAAGACTCATTATTTAAAGATGATAAGATTAACTAGATAAACCATTTATTTTAGTTAGGATTCTCCTAAGAGCAGATCCTTAGATAGTAGGATTTGGGGACAGGTAGTTTATTTGAGAGGTGATCCAAATAAGCACAAGTGAGGGAGTGAGGAAGTTACATGGGAATGGGAGAAAAAACAATACAAGATGTATTAATGAGCTGGTTAGCACTATGCGTATCTGGGAATCAACCTCACTAGGACCCCCTGTGTGCCACACATGTGGCACATGTGTCAGAACCACTCCGCTGAAGGACAGGGAGATTGGAGCATTTATCCACTGACTCTCCCCACCCCCATTGGTTGAATATTACCCCAGAGGTGTTAGCTGCCCCACAGCCTTCCCGGTGGTGTCTCCAAGCTCTTGTTTTGCTGGACAAAGCCCTCAAGGAAAGAAGCAGAGACACTCATGCCTTTTAGGAGGAAAGTAGTCAGCTTGACAAATACCTTCTACCACAGCTGTAGATGAACACAGAGATGAGTCAAGGGGTATGGGACAGGGCATCAACAGTACCCCATTCGAGAGAGTTTACAACAAACTATTAGAACCAACAAGAGAGTTCAGCTGTGTTGCTGGAGACAAGATCAGTGTACAGAAATTGAACATTCCTATGTGCCAGCAACAACCTATTAGAAAATGTTTTTTTAAAAAAACTTTCAGGGGCTTCCCTGGTGGCACAGTTGTTAAGAATCTGCCTGCGAGTGCAGGGGACACGGGTTCAAGACCTGGTCCGGAAAGATCCTACATGCTGTGGAGCAACTAAGCCCGTGCGCCACAACTACTGATCTTGCGCTCTAGAGCCCGTGAGCCACAACTACTGAGCCCACGTGCCACAACTACTGAAGCCCGTGAGCCTAGAGCCTGTGCTCTGCAACAAGAGAAGCCACTGCAATGAGAAGCCTGCGCACGGCAACGAAGAGTAGCCCCTGATCTAGAGAAAGCCGGCACGCAGCAACCAAGACCCAACGCAGCCAAAAATAAATAAATTAAATAAATAAATAAATAAATAAAAATAAAAGACTTTCACAATAGCAACTAAACTATAGTGTTCCTAGGAATATCTAACCAACAATGCAAAACTTACACGGAATATGTTAAAAATTTCATTGTAACACATAAATATGACCTAGATAAATGGAGAGATAGAGCATGTTCATGGAATTTTTAAAAATCTCACTAATTTAAAATTCAACACAAATCCAATTAAAATACCCAAAGATTTTTTCATGTAACTGGGAAAACAAATTTTAGAATTTATATGAAAAAACAAAGGGCCAAGGACAGCCAAAATAATTTTGAAGGAGAAGAAGGTATAGATAAATAGATCAATGGAGCAGAATAGAGAATCCAGAAAAAAAAATCCACACGCATATGGAAACTTTGTATTCAACAGAGGGAGCATTACAAATTAGTGGGTAAAGATAGAAAATTTAATAAATCTGCTGGGACAATTGATTACTCACATGGAAAAATTAAATTAAGCCAGTACTTGACATCGTAACCCTGAAAAAAAATTTCAGATAGGTTAAAGTCTTATATGTGAAAAACAGAACTTTAAAACCTTCATAAGAAAATACAGGAGAATATAATAACTTCAGGATTTCTTATACAGAACATAAACAGCAAAAGGCATGAAGGAAAATATTCCAGATGTAACTTGAAGCCAAAAAAATTTGTTTTATATATTGAAATTCTATCAGTCCCTTGAAGAATAAAGTTTTATTTATTATTGCAAGAGCAAATTCTGCAATAATTAATGATTGGGCAAGCTGTTAATTTTATATCAAAAAGTGATTAAGAGATTTCAAATAGTTAAATAGGGACATAGGTTGACCTTTAATGCCAATATTAAGAGACAGTATGTTAGCTAGACAATTTTAGGAAAGGCATTATATGCTTTTTGAACTAACAGATGTTTATGTTATTTTATATAATAATCCAAGGCAGATTAATAGATATTTGATTATACAATAATTTTATTGTTTGTAAGAGTTGTTTCCACACAGAGCATTCATAACGTTAAACAAAATAAAATTTAAGAATTACATTTAATTTTTAGTTGCTTAGTTCCATTTAGACTATAAGCCTTATTTGAGAATTCCTCATAGCTTGTGAAGATGGATTAAGAGCAATATGTCATCTTTTCCATGTCAAAATTTCGTGTGGTGGAAAAACTCCAAAATCATGTATAACAACATTTATTATAAATCACCTTTAGTTCAGACTTAATAAAGATTATAAAGAGTTCAAAAGAAAAAAGTTTTAGAGAAAAATGAGAAGCGCCCTAAATATCTTATTCTTTTTTTAAATTTTTATTTTATTCAAATATAATTTGCATGTTGTGTTAATTTCTACTGTACAGCAAAATTATTCATATATTCACATTATACATATATATATATACATTCTTTTTCATATTCTTTTCCATTATGTTTTATCACAGGATATTGAATATAGTTCCCTGTGCTGTAGAGTAGGACCTTGTTGTTTATCCATCCTATATAAAATAGTTTGCATCTGCTAACCCCAAATTCCCAGTCCATCCCTTCCCCTCCCCCGGCCCCTGGCAACCACAAGTCCGTTCCTACATCTGTGAGTCTGCTTCTGTTTCGTAGATAAGTTCATTTGTGTCATATTTTAGATTCCACATATAAGTGTAAATATCTTATTTTTCCACTGATCTCAGTGGAAGGTGAGTAGTGTTTAGTACTGAAAATGTGCACTCTAGTAAGCCCAGGAGGAGTCTAGCTGCTGACAGCACTGAGAAATTCATATTCCTGCATTATAATGTCAAATTGTTAAAAGTTTGTTAATAAAATTGTAATTGTAAAAACCCTTACTGATAAAATTTCAGAATTATTCTTGTAATTCAGGAGTTTATGCTATGATAATGATATTCAGCTTTGGCCTTGACTTTGACTGAACATGGACGTCATTCATGTGTGTTCCGTGTACCTCTATTATCCAGAATATAGAAATCACTCTTACAAAGCAATAAGAAGTATATACAAGCCAATGGGAAAAATGAGCAAACAGATATGAACTGGCAATTCGCAGAAGGGGAAACCCAGATGGATGATATTCAATTTGACTAGCAATTAGGAAATGCAAATTAAACAATATTGAGACACATTTTCATACTCATCAGACTGGAAAATTTTTAAAGTCTGAGAATATCAAGTTGGCATCAGCAAGGATGTTAGAATAACTGGGATTTTCATATACTGCTGGCTGGAGTATATATTGGTACCACTTTAGAGAACAGTTTGGAGTTTGGTTGTTTTATTTTGTTTTCTCACAGGTTTTGAAAGGGACGTGGTACTAGCCAGCCACTGGGCTTCTAGGTATAAACCCTAGAGAACTCTTGCACACAGAGTGTTGCTTTTTTTGTGTGTGTGTGGTACACGGGCCTCTCACTGTTGTGGCCTCTCCCGTTGCGGAGCACAGGCTCTGGACGCGCAGGCTCAGCGGCCATGGCTCACAGGCCCAGCCGCTCCGCGGCATGTGGGATCTTCCCAGACCGGGGCACGAACCCGCATCCCCTGCATCAGCAGGCTACTCTCAACCACTGCGCTACCAGGGAAGCCCAGGGTGTTGCTTTTTATAGTAAAATTTCCACCAGTGAGAGATGAGATGACTAAATGTTGGTATATTAATATGTGGAATGCTTTATAGAAATAAAAATCAGTTAATTTGGTCTATATGTAGCCACAAGGATAAATCCTACAAACATAATATTGAGTAAAAAACAAACTTGAAAGTTATACATACAGTTTGATATTATTTATATAGAATTTTAAAAATACACCAAACAGTACTAAGTACTGTTTTTATGGACACATACCTATAAGTGAAAGTATAGAAACATTGATGGGAAGAATACAGATAAATTTCAGAATAGTAATTACCTTGGGGGAGGGAGAGAGGGGAGTGGATCTGGAAGGAGAACAAAAAGGGGCTTCATCTGTAGTATCTTATTTCTTTAAAAAGACAAATAGGGACTTCCCTGGCGGTCCAGTGGTTAAGACTCGATGCAGAGGATGCGGGTTCGATCCCTCGTTGGGGAACTAACATCCCACATGCCGCACAGTGAGGCCAAAAAAAAAAAAAGTATGTAAGCATGCCCAAATAACAAAATTTAGGGTACATGAGTATTTGATATATTATTCTGTGCACTTTTCCATATGTTTGTAATATTTTATAATAAAAGTGTGATTTATTGCTCTAACCCACCATAAGCAACACCAAAAGACTGATAACAAACTATAAAAAATAGTTACAATTCATATCACACAGGGCTTATTTTCCTAAAATACAAAGAACTCCTACAAATCCATATGAAAAAGACCACAGTAAAAAATGTGGGCAAAGAATATTGACAGTTCACAGAAAAAGAAATAAAAGTCTCCTACATGTAAATGTTTCTCAACTTCAGTCATAATAAGAGAAAGGCAAATTAAGACTAAGCTGAGTTGCCATATTTTCTATATTAGATTGGCAAGGATTAAAAAAGTCTACTAACTCACCATAGTGGTGAGGATGACAGAGAGATATTGTTGGTAGCTATTAAATAGATACAGCCTCTGTGTAGAGCAATTAGTCAAAATCCATTGTCCTAATAACTGTAATTTATGGTAAGTCTTGAAGTCAGAAAATATAAGCACTCCAACTTTGTTCTTTTTTTTAAAATATTTGTCCTGGCTGTTTTATATCATTTGTATTTCTACCTAAATTTTAGAATCAGGGAATTCCCTGGCGGTTCAGTGGTTAGGATTTGGCGCTTTCACTGCGGTGGCCCATGTTCAGTCCCTAGTTGGGGAACTAAGATCCCGCAAGCTGTGCAGGGTGGCCAAGAAAAATTTTTTTAGAATCAACTTGTCAATTTCTACCACAAGGGCTTCTGGGATTTTGATTGAGATTTCATTGAATCTATGAGAAAAAGTTTGAGGAAATTCCTTTCTATGTCTAATTTGATGAGAGTTTTTGGTTGTCGTTGTTGTTCCTGAGTAGGTGTTAAATTTTATCAAGTGCTTTTTCTGAATCTATTTAGAGAACCACGTGGATTTCCTTTTTTAGTTTGTTAACATGGTGAATTTCGTTCATTATTTTTAAAAGGTTAGACCAACTTTCTGTTACTGGGGTAAATCCCACTTGGTCATGATGCATTATCCTTTTTATATGTTGCTAAGTTAGACTTGATAGTATTTTGTTAGGAACTTTTCCAACTAGGCTCAGGAGAGAGATTGGTTTTTAATTTTCTTTTCTTGTGATAGCTATACTTTTGGTGTCAGAGTAATGGTAGACTCATAATAAGTTGAGAAGTATTCCCTCTATTTTCTGAAACTTTCTGTAAGACAACTATTATATCTTCCTCAAATGTTGGATAAAATCCACAAGTGAATGCATATGGAATTAGGGTATTATTTGTTGGAAGATTTTAAGTTATTTCTTTTATTCAGATGATATAGGGCTATTCAGGTATTTAATGTTTTTTTTTTTGCCGGTTTTGGTTTTGTAAATTTTTTTAACATCTTTATTGGAGTATAATTGCTTTACAATGGTGTGTTAGTTTCTGCGTTATAACAAAGTGAATCAGTTATACATATACATATGTTCCCATATCTCTTCCCTCTTGCGTCTCCCTTCCTCTCACCCTCCCTATCCCACCCCTCTAGGTGGTCACAAAGCACTGAGCTGATCTCCCTGTGCCATGCAGCTGCTTCCCACTAGCTATCTATTTTACATTTGGTAGCGTATATATGTCCATGCCACTCTCTCACTTTGTCACAGCTTACCCTTCCCCCTCCCCATATCCTCAAGTCCATTCTCTAGTAGGTCTGTATTTTTATTCCCGTCTTACCCCTAGGTTCTTCATGACCTTTTTTTTCCCCCTTAGATTCCATATATATGTGTTAGCATACGGTATTTGTTTTTCTCTTTCTGACTTACTTCACTCTGTATGACAGACTCTAGGTCCATCGACCTTACTACAAATGACTCAATTTCGTTTCTTTTTATGGCTGAGTAATATTCCGTTGTATATATGTTTTGTTTTTGTTTTTTGGGGTTTTTTTTTTTTGCGGTACGCGGGCCTCTCACTGTTGTGGCCTCTCCCGTTGCGGAGCACAGGCTCCGGACGCGCAGACTCAGCGGCCATGGCTCACGGGCCCAGCCGCTCTGCGGCACGTGGGATCTTCCCAGACCGGGGCACAAACCCACATCTCCTGCATTGGCAGGTGGATTCCCAACCACTGCGCCACCAGGGAAGCCCCCAGAGTACTTTTATGAGGAGGCTGGAGTAGATGTTGAAGCCCATCTTGCCAATGGAGTCCTAGAGAGGATTTGGAGGTTGGTAGGAATGAGAAGTGGGACTGAAAACAGGGGAATAGATTATAGATCTGCAATGGAAATAAACATAAGCAGCCCAGCAAAAACTGGAAGGCCCCTTTGTAAAGATATTGTGTCACTAAAGGGCTTGACTCACATGGATCTGATGAATCAGAGGCATGGGCAGGGAGGGGAGTGGGGGGAGGGCCATGGGAGCATTCCCTGGGTGTTGGGGAGGAGTATTTTATCACTGATATTTATTTACAATTTCTGATGTTTGGTGATAATAAAAATCAGATTGAGTTTTAGTTGTTTTTTATTATTATTTTTAAATTATCTAAAGACAATACACTCCTTTATTGCCTTGCAACCCAGTGCAGAAAGCTGTTCCCACTACCCTTGCCCTTGGTAGGGCATGACAAAGATAGAGATGTTCTCCTAGAACAAATAAATTAATATGATTTGAGACAAGGTATTTGATACAATAAACCTATATCAAGGATGTGGACTGCTTTATAGTATTTTGCAACAGGTAGCTGACCCATCAAAATATGAGTGGTAACCAAAAAGGAACCAATTCAAGGCCTATGCATAGAAACTAGGGGGAAATGAGGAAAAGAGAAAGGAACATAAGCAAAAGGCAAATGAAGAGCATACACAGTGAGAAAGGGTACCAAAGAAACACTGGAAGTATTATAGGTATCATGATGGTATATAGATAACATAGGTTATCATGATGGTATATAGTTATTATAGGTATCATGATGGCTCTTTAAAAAGAGAACAACTGAAAAATACTAGGGTCAAAAGAAGATATTGAAGACGGTAGGAAATTAAGAAAACAAGCTTTAAATCTCAAAACAAAATAGAAAAGAAAAATAAATTACAAAGCCACATTAGAAGCAAAGAAGAAAAGAAACCCCACAACTGAAAAGGTAGAAACACTGTGAAAAGGCACAAGGAAATCACACCAAACAAAACAGAAAAGATCAATAGCACAATGATTATATATAGAGAGAACTACAGCTGATAAAGAAGATGAAGCTGATGTGATATGTATCCCACTTCAGATACATAAATGCTGGATACATGTAATGGAAACAGAATATATATAGCCATGTTTAGAATCAAGAAAAGGAAATTCCCAAGCACCATAGACAAAGAGGGAAGGCCAAGTTAGATCAGTGACGCCGAGCTGAAGCTGAAAATGACCTAAGCAGGTATCAGATTTTGGCATACACTAGCAGTGATAATGAAAGGGAGGTCTAGGGACACCTCGGGGTCCCCAAGATCCTTTTAGGGGTCCACAAAGTCAAAAGTATTTTCACAGGAATGCTGAGATTCTCTTTGCATTTATCACTCTCATTTATCACTCTCTCCATCAAGTGTTTAGCAGTTTTCCCGAAGCTACATGACCTATGATACTGCAACAGATTGATGCAGAGCAGATATGAGAATCCAGCTGTCTTCTATTCAGCCAGACATGAAAGAGATTTGCAAAGATGTAAAACAATGAGATTACATTTTTTGCATATTTTGGAATATATAGTCACTTTTCATTACAAGTATGTTATTTATGTAACATGTAGCATGTATCCAGTATTGTTGTTTTAAATGAATTAACAAATTAATATTTAATTTTTAAATCACTTGTAACTTCTATAATGGCAAATATTGATAGATATAAACCACATAAACAAAAGCTCTTTAGGATGTTCAATAATTTTTAATTTTTGTTTTCAAATGAATATATAGTAAAATTGATTTTGTTGGCATACAGGTTGCTGAATTTTAACACTTGTATAGGGTCATTCAACCATCACCACAAACAGAATAATAAAAAAAAGTTCTATTACCCCCCAAACTCCCTTGTGTTATCCCTTTATCATACCATCCCCCCACCCCTAAGCCCTGACAACCACTGATCCGTTCTCTGTCACTATAGTTACATCCTTCTGATAATGTCATATAAATGAATCATACAATATATAACCTTTTGAGACTCGCTTCTTTCCTTCAGCATAATGCCTTTGAGATCCATTCCAGTTGTTGGGCGAATCAATAGTTCATTCCTTTTTATTGCTGAGTAGTACCACAGTTTGTTTATCCATTCACTCACTGAAGAACGTTTGGGTTATTTCCACTTTGGGGCTGTTACAAATAAACCTACTGTGAACATTCCATGTACAGGTTTCATGTGAACATTTCTCTAAGGTAAATACCCAGGAATGGGATTGCTGGACCATATGGTAAGTGTATGTTTATAAGAAACTCTAAACTGTTTTCCAAAGTGGCTGTAACATTTTGCATTTAGAAGAGCAATGTAAAAGCATTCCAGGTGCTCTGCATCTTTGCTAGCAATTGGTTTTGTCAGTGTTTCATTTTAGCCATTCTAATAGATATGTAGTGGTTTTAATGTATATTTTCCTAATGGTTAATGATGTTGAAAATCTTTTCATGTGTTTATTTTCATCCATAAATCCTCTTCGTTGATGTGATTGTTCAAGCCTTTTGGCCATTTTGTTTTTTTGGGGGGAATTTTTTTTTATTCAAACAGAAAGTCACATAAATTATAATCATCCTCATCAGTTCACTCAGTCCCATGTAATTAATTTTGTTATCTTGATCTTTTGTTAGCACTTTAATGAATTCATCAGTTTTCCATTAGAGTTCTGGAAATGCTTATTCATTCAGTTCAGCAGTACAGTCAGTTACCAGAAACCTGTACTTGTCAGAGTCTTTTCCATGAATTCCGTGAAGATGAAACCCTTTTATAGGAACATTTTTGCAAAAGCATCAGAGTCCACCCAGAACTGTCTGTAAATGACAAAAGACTTAAAAATGACCACGGTTAAAGATTTGATGAAAGTTCATAATAATGCAATTGACAAGGAAATTTAGTTATTTCTGATATACATTTTAAAGTAATAACTAGAATTGTGACTTATAACATTATACCAGAACATATAAGATTTTTAGAAATTTCATGTAATGTCTGAACTATTTATATTAACATATTTCCATACAATGGCCATTTTTTAATGGAGTTTTTATTTTCTATCTGTTGAGTTACGAAAGTTCTTTATGTGTGCTGGATACAAGTCCTTTGTCAGATGTGGGAATTGCAAATATTCTCTCCCAGTCTGTAGCTCCTCTTATCATTCCCTTAACAGTGTCTTTCACAGAACAAAAAGTTTCTGTTTTGACAAAGTCCAATTTAGCATTTTTTTCTTTTATAGATCATGTTTCAGTGTCATGTGAAAAAAGCTCTTTACCTAACCTCAGGTCATGAAGCTAGTTTTCCTAAGTTTTCTGTTTAAAGTTTCATAGTTTTATGTTTTACATATAGATCTATTTTGATTTTGAGTTAATTTTTCTGTAAGGTATAAGGTTAAGGTTGAAATTCATTTTTTTGTACATCTAATTCCAGTTGTTCCAATGCCATTTATTGAAAAGACTACCTTTCCTCCATTTTAGGAAGGTATGAAGGTGCCTTTACACCTTTATAAAAAATCAATTGGTCATATTGGTGTGGTTCTGCTTCTGGACTCTCTATCCTGCATTGATCTATGTGTGTGTCCCTTCACCAATACCACACTGCCTTGATTTCTGTAAGTTCAAAGTAAAGTTCACAGTTAGTCTTAAAATCAGATAGTGTGATTACTTTGACTTTATTCTTTTCAAAATTGTTTTAACTATTTTCATTCCTTTCTTTTCATAGAAATTTTGGTATCAGCTTGTCAATATTTTTTTAATATCTTTTTTGGAGTATAATTGCTTTACAATGGTGTGTTAGTTTCTGCTTTATAACAAAGTGAATCAGCTATACATATACATATATCCTCATATCTCCTCCCTCTTGCGTCTCCCTCCCACCCTCCCTATCCCACCCATCTAGGTCACAAAGCACCGAGCTGATCTCCCTGTGCTGTGCGGCTGCTTCTCACTAGTTATCTATTTTACATCTGGTAGTATTTATAAGTCCATGCCACTCTCTCACTTCGTCCCAGCTTACCCTTCCCCCTCCCTGTGTCCTCAAGTCCATTCTCTACGTCTGCGTCTTTATTGCTGTCCTGCCCCTAGGTTCTTCATAAAAATAGAACTATCATACGACCCAGCAATTCCACTCCTGGGCATATACCCTAAGAAAACCATAATTCAAATAGAGTCATGTACCAAAATGTTCATTGCAGCTCTATTTACAATAGCCAGGACATGGAAGCAACCTTAAGTGTCCATCAACAGATGAATGGATAAAGAAGATGTGGCACATATATACAATGGAATCTTACTCAGCCATAAAAAGAAACGAAATTGAGTTATTTGTAGTGAGGCGGATGGACCTAGAGTCTGTCATACAGAGTGAAGTAAGTCAGAAAGAGAAAAACAAATACCGTATGCTAACACATATATGTGGAATCTAAAAAAAAAAAAAAAGCTTGTCAATATTGACAAAAAAATATTGCTGGGACTTTGATTGGAGTTGTGTTAAATGTATAGATTAATTTGGGGAGAACTGGCATATTTACTATGTCGAGTCTTCCAATCCATGAGCATGATATGTACCTCCATTTATTTAGGCCTTTTCTGATTTCTTCCATCAGCATTTAGTAATTTTCAGCATACACTTTTGGGTTTTGGACTTCCATGAGTCCAACCAGGTTACACCAGAAGAAATAAAATGGTAAACTTACTGATAATTCAGTAACACTACAAAATCTAGTCTTCTTCCCCTATCTACTCTATTATTTACTTTCAGAGTACTCAAATAGCTGTTCCATGCATTCTGTCCAGGCTTTACAGCTATATTTAGTGGGAGAGACAGTTTGGAATTTGTTTACTCTAACTCAGCAAAACAGAACAATAATTTTTAAGTGTAAATAGGTTCTGAGATGAAAAAGTTTGAGAATCACTGCATTTTAGGTACTGGAGTTATAATACCCTTCCAGAGATGGAAGATGTGGCCACAAAGCAGAAACTGAGTTCTATCCATTAAGCCCTGAGCCCTTTCACACGGAGGGAACTAGTAAAATTTCACCTACAGGGCCTGAAATACAGCAAAGAAGCTCATCATTTGTCCAAGACAATAGGTGGAAAGTGGTCACCTATAAAAGAAAGGGCATATAGTGAATAACTTCAAAATCATTAGGGATTTTTTAAAAAGTGACTAATCCAAGAGAGGCAGGAAAAGAGGGGGAAAAAGAAGAAACTATGATTCAAAGATAACGCAGGGACTTTCTCTTCCAGTCATGATGGAGTGAAAGGAACTGGGCTTACCTTCTTGCCTTAAACAACTAAAAAGAATGGATAAATTAATAAAACAATGTTTTTCAGACATTGGACATAAGACAGCAAAGGACACTGATCCTTGAGAGAAAGGAATCAAACAAAGTGAGCCCTATGATTACCTCAGCTTACTGCCTGGAGAGTTTTCAGGTCACAGCACAGGCAGGGGGAATCTAAACAGAGCTTGGCAGTCTTCCTGAGTCAAGAAGACTGAGCTGAAAATTCAAGGAGTACAAGGTGATTAGATTCACAGGGCATAGTATTGGGTTGGGGGGAAGGGGAGAGGGAGAGAGAGAGACAGAGACACAGAGAGAGAGACCAAGAGTGAGAGAGAGAGCATACTTGAGTGCTCTGGAAATATGCAGTGGGTTCTCCTAGAGTCTTCAGCTGAGTACTGATCAGCACATGTATGTGAGGAAACTACCCAAGGCCAGGGAATGAATTACAAGAAATGAGAATAGAGAACAAGTTTATGAGCTCAAACTGGATTGGGAAGATTTCATATCCCCAATATCCAGAGTAGAGAGATCTTGTAATACATAGAGCTTTGGGTAGAGTACTCAGAAGAATAGTGCCACAGTAGAGGACAATATTAGCCTTAAACTGCTGTCTGATCTGTTGGAGAAAAACTAAAAGTACAATTTTCTGCCAATCCAGGAAATCCTCTCCATGAATCTAGACAAGAGAGAAAACAGTTTTATTATTGAATAGGCATTAAACCAGACTGTGATGCATTACAGGCAATCTGCTAATGAGATTGGAAAGAAAGAAATAAATCCCATTCTTATGTATGCCATGTATCTATTACATACATGTTTTTAAATTATAACGTGTCCTTATGTAAGAGGACTTGAAAGTACTGTTTGCTACACATTCTTTCATAGTTCATCCTAAGTTCACCTGGTAATTGGAGTAGCCATCTGTGCTAGTTAATTGCCTTTATCTGAAGGAAAAATACAGCTTCTCATATCTCTGTAACAAGCAGGTGCTTACAGCTTAGGGCAAAGCACCTAGGCTAAACTCCCAGGATGCCAGAGAAATATAGGGGTGCTATCTTCCTTGATGTTTATTTATTATAAATTTATTTATTTATCTATTTATTTTTGGCTGTGTTGGGTCTTCATTGCTGCCCACGGGCTTTCTTTAGTTGTGGTGAGCAAGGGCTACTCTTCGTTGCAGTGTGTGGGCTTCTCATTGAGGTGGCTTCTCTTGTTACAGAGCATGGGCTCCAGGTGTGGGCTTCAGTAGTTGTGGCATGTGGGCTCAGTAGTTGTGACTCGTTGGCTCTAGAGTGCAGGCTCAGTAGTTGTGGCACACTGGCTTAATTGCTCCACAGCATGTGGGATCTTCCCGGACCAGGGCTTGAACCCGTGTCCCCTGCATTGGCAGGTGGATTCTTAACCACTGTGCCACCAGGGAAGCCCCTTCCTTGATGTTTACATTTCAAAGAGATGGCTCCTAGTCCCTTCATAAAAACATTTCTGGATTATAAGGCTGGCAAGAAGCTTATTTAGTCCTTAAAAAAGATTTACATACATATCAAAGCAACAGAGGATGAATTCACAAATACTAGGTTTCTCAAGGAAAAAACTCTAAGAAAAGGGAGAGAAAAAAAGATATCTTTCCTTTTTGGCAGTAGGGAAAGTTCAATTTTGTTTTTATTTACTCTTCCAGATTTTACCTTACAAAGATTAAAAGCAACTCTCAAAAGGATCAAATTCTTTCCAAGTAAGTTAACTGTATCCCAGAGAAAGCTAAAAATCATTAAGAGAAATACAGAAAATTTAGTACCAAACAAGATAAAATTCACAATGTTTGGCATCCAATAAGAAATTACCAGGTATGCAAAGAACTAGGAAAATATGACTCATATTAAGGAAAATATAATCAATAGTAACAGACCCAGAAATGGCACAGATGATAGAGTTTCTAGATAAGGCCATTAGAACAACTGCTATAAATACATTCCATATATGTAGAGGAAAGTAGGGGTATGTTAAGGAGAGAAAAGGAAGATATAAATAAAGATCCATATTGAAGTTGTAGATATGAAAATATACATCTATGATATAAAATACAGTGGATGGGATTAAGAGCAGATTAGACACGACAATAAAAAAGACTAGTGAACTTGAGGACATAGCACTTAAAATGATTCAAAAAAGAAACACAAAAACAAAAAGTCTGAAAATAAATGAACAGAACACTAGTGAGCTATGGGATGACTGCAAGTAGCCTAATATATATATATGATTCCCAGGAGAGGAGAGGGAAGAGGGCAAAGAAAAATAATTAGGAGAAATAATGGCCCCAAATTTCCCCAAAATGATAAATCTATAAACCTATAAATCTAAGAAACTCAATAGACTGTGAGCACAGGAAACATAAAGAAAACTATATTAAGGCACATCAAAATCAAATATCTCAAAAAACAGTGATAAAGAAAAAAAATACTAAAACAGACCAGAGAAAAGACACATTATATACAGAGGAGCAAATATCAAAATTATACATATTTTTCACCAGAAACCATGAAAGGCAGGAAACAGTGAAGCAACATCTTTAAAGGATTGAAAGAAAAAACTGTCAACATTGAATTCAGTAAAAATATTTTTAAAAATGAAGGAAAAATGAAGACCTCTGCTGACACATAGAAGCTGAAAGAATTAACCACCAGCAGACCAGTACTATGAGAAAGGCTAAAGGAAGTCTTTCAGGCAGAAAGAAAATACCCAGTGGAAACCTGGATCTACATAAAGAAATGAAGAGATTGAAAAAGGAAACTATGTGGGTAAATACTGTTTCTTGTCCATATATTACAAATTTCTTGAATAGATCATAGGTAGCTTAAAGCAAAAAGGATACAATGTATTATGAGGCTTATATGTAGAAACAAAATGTATGAAAACAATTGCACAAAGGCAAGGAGAGGGAAAGTGGAAGGATGTTGATGTAAGGTTCTTATACTGTACATGAACTGTTATTACCTCAAGGCTGATTGTGATAGGCTAAAGTATACTGTAAGTGCTAATACAATCAGTAAAGTAACACAACAAAAAGTTATATTTAATAAGCCAAAAAGGAGATAATGTGAGATCCAAAAAAAAATCTCATTAATCCAGAAAGAAGACAATAAAAGAATAAAAGGGGGGGGACTTCCCTGGTGGCACAGTGGTTAAAAATCTGCCTTCCAATGCAGGGGACACGGGTTCAAGCCCTGGTCCGGGATGATCCCACATGCCATGGAGCAGCTAAGCCCGTGTGCCACAACTACTGAGCCTGCGCTCTTGAGCCTGCAAGCCACAACTACTGAGCCCATGTGCCACAACTACTGAAGCCCACACCTAGAGCCCATGCTCTGCAACAAGAGAAGCCACTGCAGTGAGAAGCCCGTGCACTGCAAGAAAGAGTAGACCCCACTTGCCGCAACTAGAGAAAGCCAGCACGCAGCAACAAAGACCCAACGGAGCCTAAATAAATAAATAAATAAATAAATAAATAAATAAATAAATAAATAAATAAAATGGGAACAAGAACAGATGGGATAAAGAGAAAATCAACAGCAAGATGGCAGAGTTAAATATGATTATATCAACAGTCACATTAAAGGCGTGTGGTTTAAATACCCCAATTAAAAGGCAGAGATTGCCAGATTGGATGAAAAAGCATGAGCCAAATATAGGCTGCCTACAAGATACTCATTTTAAATATAGAAAGATAGGACTTCCCTGGTGGTCCAGTGGTAAAGAATGCGCCTTACAATGCAGGGGACAGGGGGTTCGATCCTTGGTCAGGGAACTAAGATCCCACATGCTGCAGGGCAGCTGAGCCCACTTGCCACAACTATGGAGCTCACGCACCTCAACTAGCGCCCATAGGCCGCAAACTATAGAGCCCATGCACCCTGGAGCCTGCACACCACAACTAGAGGGGAGAAAAACCTGCATGCCTCAACTACAGAGAAGCCCGTGCACCACAACGAAGAGCCTGCATGCCTCAATGAAGATCCCACATGCTGCAACTAAGACCCGATGCAGCCAAAAATAAATAAAATAAATAAATAAGTAGTAAATAAATCTTAAAAAAATAAAACTGCTGCACACTTAAAAAATAAATATAAAAACACAACTATATTAAAAATAAAGGGATAGAATATGATATTCTGTGCTAATCAGAAGGAAGCTGGAGCGGGTATATTAGTGCAGGACAAAATAGATTTCAGGGCAAAGAATTTTACCACAGATAGAGTGTCATTCATAATGATAAAATGGTCAATTCATCAAATAACTGAACTTCAAAATGCATGAAATAAAACCTGAGATCTTCAAGGAGAAACAGATAAATTCACAGGTATGAAATTCCAACATCCCTCTCTCAATAAATGATAGAGGGCTTCCCTGGTGGTGCAGTAGTTAAGAATCCACCTGCCAATGCAGGGGACACGGGTTCGAGCCTTGGTCCGGGAAGACCCCACATGCCGCGGAGCAACTAAGCCCGTGCGCCACAACTACTGAGCCTGCACTTTAGAGGCCGCGAGCCACAACTACTGAGGCCATGCACCTCATCTACTGAAGCCCGCATACTTAGAGCCTGTGCTCTGCAACAAGAGAAGCCACCACAATGAGAAGCCCATGCACCGCAACAAAGAGTAGCCCCTGCTTGCTGCAACTAGAGATAGTCCGCACACCGCAACAAAGACCCAACACAGCCAAAAATAATAAATAAATAAAAATAAATTAATTTAAAGAAATGATAGAACAGGGAGACAGAAAATCAATAAAGGTATAGAAGACAAACAAAACTATCAACCAACATGACCTAATTAACATTTATAGAACACTTCACACAAAACAGCAGAATATACATTATTAAGGGTCATACAGAATATGACCAAGACACCAAATTCTGAGCTATAAAAAGTATCAATAATTTTAAATGGCTTCAAGTAATACAAAGTATGTTCTCTGACCATAAAATAATTAAATTACAAATCAATAACAGAAAGATATCTGGAAAATCCCAAGATATCTGGAAACTAATTAATGCACCTATAAATAACCCATGGGTCAGAGAATAGGAATCACAGTGGGGACTAGAAAGCATTTTGGGCTGAATGAAAATGAAAATATGACTTACCAAATGTAAGGGCAACAACAAAGCAGTGCTTAGAGGGAAATTATAGCACTAAACATTTACATTATAAAAGAATAAAGGTCTCAAATAAATGACCCAAGCTTTCATCTTAGGAAACTGGAAAAAGAGAAGCAAATCAAACACACATTAAACAGAAGGATAAAAATAGTAAATATTAGATCAGAAATCACTGTAATATAAAATGGGAAAAAAATCAATAAAACCAAAAGCAGTTTCCTTGAGAAAAATCAATATAATAAATAAACATCCACTCAGACTGAGTAGGGAAAAAAAGAGAAGATACAATTTACTTGTATCAGATATAACACAAGGGAACATCACTACAGATCCTAGACATATTAAAAGGATAATGAGGGAATATTATGGACAATATTATAGACATATTAAAAGGATAATGAGGGAATATTACGGACAATAGTTCACTCTAGAAGAAATAGATAACATACACAGACCCATAACTAATAAAGAAATTAAAATTTTATTTACAAACCTTCCCACAAAGTAAACTCGTGGCAAGGTGGCTTCACTGACAAATTCTACCAAACATTTAAGATGAAGGAACACTTTCTAACTAATGCTATGTGGCCAGCATTACTCTGATACCCAAAGGAGACAAATAAATTTGAAAGAAAAGAAAACTACAGACCAATATCTCTAATAAACATAGATGCAAAAATTCTTAAGATTTTAGAAAATAATCTAAAATATCATGAACAAGTGACTTATTCCAAGACTACAAAGAGGATTTAATATCTGAAAACCAACCAATGTCTTTCACAATATTAAAAGATGAAAAAATAACAAACCATATGATCACTTCAGCAGATTCAGAAAAAGTACTTTACAAAATCCAAGATCCTTTCATGATAAAAATTCTCAGCAAACTAGGAAAAGAAAGGAATCTCTTCAATCCATTAAAGAAAACCCACAAAAAAACTATATGTAACATCATATTTATGGTGAAAGATGGAATGCTTTGAGTCCAATCAGGAACAAGGGAAGAATATCTACTCTCTGCTTATATTTGTTATTCTACTGGAGGTCCTAGCCAATACAATAGAGCAAGACAAAGAAATAAAAGGTATACAGAGTAGAAAGGAAGAGTTAAAATTCTATAGTCAGATGATATGATAGTCTACATAGAGAATGCTAAGGAATTCACAAAAGAAGCTACTAGGACTAATAAATGAGTTTAGCAACACTGTAGGGTACAAGATCAATAAACAAAGATCAATTGCATTTTTATATACAAGTTGCATACTATTGGAAGTTGAATTAAAAAAACTATGCTATAAAATACTTGGAGATAAAAATCTAACAAAATATGTGCAAGATCTATGCATTGAAAACTAGAAAACATTGCTGAAAGAGATTACAAAAGATGTAAATAAATCAAGAGGTATATCCTCATCGTGGATCTGAAGACTCAATATTGTTATAATGTCAGTTGTCCTCAAATTGATTTAAAGATTCAATGTATTCTCAATAAAAATCCTAAAAGAATTTTGTACAAACTGACAAGCAAATTCTAAAATTCATGTTAATTCCAAGAAGTTAGAATAGTCAAATACAATTTTTTAAGGGGCATGCAATTGATTCCAGGGTCAGATTGTATCTTCATTTAAAATTTTATATTTTATTCAATATGGATTTTTACATTAATTTTGATTTTTTAAAATACTGAAATAAAGCACTATTTATTACTGAGTTATCTTCGTGTCTGCTTAAATTTATTTCCAACTTTTTTGAGATACAATTGACATATAACATTGTGTAAGTTTAAGGTGTACAATGTGATGATTTGATACACATATTCAAATACAATTTTGAAAAAGGAGAATAATGTTGGAATGCTTACAACAACTGACTTCAAGACTTATTATAAAGGTACAGTAATCAAGACAGTGTGGTATCGGCATGAATACTGGTAAATAGATCAATGGAACAGAATAGAGAGTCCAAAAATAGGCCCACAGGATTGATTTTTGACAAAGATGCAAAGGCAATTCATTTGGAAAGGATAGCATTTTCAACAACTGGTGCTCAAATGATTAGATATCCACCTGCAAAAAAGTAAACTTTGATGCATGCCTCTCCCCATTTATAAAAATTAACTCAAAATGGTCATAAATCTGAAGCTATAAAACTTCTGGGAAAAAATATAGTAGAAAATCTTTTTTTTAAACCTTGAGTTAGGCACATATTCTCATAAATAATGCCGAAAGCATGGCCTATAAAATAATAAATTGGTAAATTGAACTTTATCAAATCGAAATCTGTTCTTAGAAAGATGTTGTTAAGAGAATGAAAAGACAAACATCAGATTGGGATAAAATATATGCAAATCCATACTTAACAAAGGACTTGTATCCAAAGTGTATATAGAACTTTCAAAAGCTGAATAGACCTTTAACAATTAAATAAGTCAAAATGGTAGTAAAAAATCCACTTAAGGAAAGGCATGAGGCCAAAATGACTTTACCATAGCTTTTTTTTTTAAAGCCAACCTTCAACAATTATATAATGTCAAATTTCCTGGTGAATAGGACACTCATTTTTTGAGGCTAGAATAACCTTAATGTCCAAACCTGACCAAGACAGGGCATGAAAAAAATTTTAGAGGCCAATCTTGATTATAAACATAAATGAAAACTCCTAACTGAAATACAAGCAGATTTATTCCCTCATGTATATTTTAAAAATATGAACAAGTAGGGTTTTCCCATTGTTCAAAAGTGACTTAATTAGAGAAACTGTTAATATAATTCACCACACTAATAGTTAAAAAAGAGAAAAACCATATGATCATCTTAGTTGTAGAAAAAGTAACTGTTAAAATTGAACACCCATTCATTATTTAAAAACAAACAACAAAACATAAGAGATATAGAGTTGAAAAAGGATACCTGCCCAAAATCTACATGAAACCCAGCGCCATTATTATCCAACATTAAATTGGAGGTTCTAACAATGCACTAAGATGATAAAAGGAAATTAAAAACAGGAATAGAGACTGAAAAAGAAGATAAAATATATATAATTCACAGATGACATGGCTCTCTATGTAAAACAGCTACGAGGATCTATAAAACTATTAGAATAAGAGAATTCAACAAGGTTGCTAGATATAAGAATTTCTCATAAATGTCAATAGAGTTCCTGTATGGTAGCAATTAACAGTTAAAATGTAATTTTAAAGAAGGATTTCATTTGCAATATAAAAAAAACTTATAAGGTATCTAGGAATAAATCTAAAACCAGTATTTTACTTAAAATAACATATATACATATAATACCACTTAAAATTTATTTCTATCTATTTAATTATTTATACCTTTGTCTCCATTCAATCAAAATTTTGAGTACCTACTATGTACCAGGCACTGTTGTTAGGGCCGTAGATATAGTGATAAATGAGACAAAATTCTAGCCTTCATGAAACTTACATTCTAGTGGGAGGAAGTGATAATAAATGAAATGAGTAAAATATATAGCCTTGTAAAAAGTGCTTGAAGAAAAATAAATCAAGGGAATTGATGACAAAGGAGGTGGCATTTTAGGAGTGGTAGAAGGGAAGGATAAGACATGTGACTAGAGACCCAAATGAAGTGAGGAGCTTGCCAAGGGGATATCTGGTGGGGGTGAGGGTGAGGGTGAGGGTGAGGAAGGGCTTTCTAGGCAGAGAGAGCAGCAAGTGCAAAGGCCCTGAGGTTGAAGAGTATGGCAAATCCAAAACAGCAATACAAAGTTAGTGTGTCTAGAGGAGAGTTGTGCAGGGAACAGATCATAGGGCCTTTCTTGCATGCCATGATAAGGTGTATGGATTTTTGTTTGAGTAAGATGGGGAAGCTATTGGAGGGTTTTGAACACAGGAGTAGCATAATGTGATTTGTGTTATGAAAGGATCACCTTGACTTCTGTGTTGTGAACAGAATATAGGGTGGCAAGAGTAGAATCAAGGAGACCAGTCAGGAGAATATTATGGTAATCCAGGTGAGAGATCATGGTGTTTAGGAACGGTGAGGTAGTGGTGGAGAAGGTGAGAAGTGTATAATTCTGGGTACATTTTGAAGAGAAAACCAAAAGGATTTGCTAATACATTGGATGCGGGGTGTGAGAAAAAGAGACAAACCAAACAGAATTGGGAATACAATTAGAGTTAAAGCTACGGCCAATGTATTTTGGCCTGAGTAGCTGGAAGGATAGTTTTCTATCAACTGAGATGAGGCATGGTGGGGATGGAACATATTTTTAAGGAAAAAATCAGGGGTTCAGTGTTGAACATATTAAGTTTGAGACACCTATTAAACATCCAAGTTGAGATTTCAATAAGGCAGTTGTATGATCTGAGATTTAGGGGAGATATTAGGTCTAGAGTAATAAGTTTGAAAGTCATAAGCATATTTTAAAAATTTTATTTTATTGAAGTATAGTTGATTTACAATGTTGTGTTAATTTCTGGTTATAGCAAAGTTATTCAGTTATATGTATATATAGTAGTTTGCATCTGCTAATCCCAAACTGCCAATCCATCCTCCCCAACCCCCATTCCTCTTGGCAACCACAAGTCTGTTCTCTATATCTGTGAGTCTGTTTCTGTTTTGTAGGTAAATTTATTTGTGCCATATTTTAGATTCCACATACAAGTGATATCATATGGTATTTGTCTTTGTCTTTCTGACTTACTTCACTTAGTATGATAACCTCTAGGTGTATCCATGTTGCTGCAAATGGCATTATTTCATTCTTTTTTATGACTGAGTAGTATTCCATTGTATATATATATATATATATATATATATATATATATATATATATATATATATATATACCACATCTTTATCCATTCATCTGTTGATCGACATTTAAGTGGCTTCCATGTCTTGGCTATTGTAAATAGTGCTGCTATGAACATAGGGGTGCATGTATCATTTTGAATTATAGTTTTGTCCAGATATATGCCCAGGAGTGGGAATGCTGGATCATATGGCAACTTTATTTTTAGTTTCTGAGCAACCTCCATACTGTTTTCCATAGTGGCTGCACCAATCTACATTCCTACCAACAGTGTAGGAGGTTCCCTTTTCTCTACACCCTCTCCAGCATTTGGTATATGTAGGGAAGTCACCAGCATATTAATGGTAATTAAAACCATGAGACTAGATGAACTCACCTAGGGAATGAACACAGAAAAGAGGAATAAGAGACCTTATTAGCCATGAATAAGCAGCGTATTAGCCATTCTGTTCTTGTGCAGTTAGGTTTTTAGATCTAAGTGGTGGACTGTATATTTTTTCCTATTCAGCATGGTATTTTCTACTTTCGTCAATGTTAGTGTCTTTCCCTGTAGTTTCTGTTGGAAATACCACTGAGTCCCTTGTCTCTCCCATCCTCACCTTTTCACAGCTAGGTCTATTAATTTCCTTAGCTGCAGTCAGTCCAGTCCCAGTTGCCCAAATAATTCATACTGGAAGCACAAAGAGTTTCAGAAATATCAAGGTATTCCTCAGTGGGGCTTAGGATCCAGCTGCTGTCTGGCTGGGAATAGAACTCCCATATCCAGGACTCTATCTCCATTGGTAGGAGTGAAGGGCAGGCCCTGAACACCCACCCTTTTCTCCCTCTAAACACTCACAGACTTGCCACCACAATTTGCCTTAGTATCACCAGAACTAAGCTCTTTATGCCTTTCAAGTTTGTTTATGTCAGTCATCACAAAAACCCTGGGACTCCTTGCTCACTATCTGAATATTTCATGTTCTATCCCCATCTCTTAGCCCTGAAATCCTTCCACTTTGTCCTCTAGAATCTTGGTCCTGGTTTGCGCAGGGCAATTCCAGTTTACACATGGTGTGCCACCATCCTGCCCAGTTTAACACTTGTCATTCTCATAAGTATCCCAGATTGGATGATAAATTATATAGTCACCTTAACTAGTACTCAAAGTCTTCAGCAAAATCCTCTATATTCTTTCCCGGTTTGCTGAATGCTTCCCTCACCTTCTTAATCTGACTGAAATCTACCCAAGGACCTTACAGCCCTCTCGAGCAGTGGTTATTTTTATTGCCACAGCTTGAGGTCCCTCACTGCTATTTTCAAGTCATTCTCCCTTTCTCCTCCCTAAAAATCCCCATCTTTGAATTTCTGTCCCAGAGTATGTTAAATATATTATATATGCTATATAATATTTTAGTTTCTGTCTCACTGTAACTCTCTGCAGTTAATCCTGTCTTAATTCTTTGTGATTTCAATATCACAATACCTGATCCTTCTAACACCCTAGCCTCTCAGTCCCTTGAAATCCTCTCTTCCAGTTTTCTCCTCCACCTAATTGCAGTCTCTTGCCTCCATTTTGTCATTACCAATGACTCCTATCCCTCTCCTATATCACTGGAGCTGAACATGGCTGGAGAAAAACACAAAATGACACTCTCGCTTTAAATTCAAGACCACGAACCTCAAGTGGGCACTTAATGTTGCCAGGAAATCACATAATATTATCCTAGCCCATTTACTCTCCCTGTTTCCTAGACAACTATTTCATACCTCCTCCCTTTAAACCTCTAACACCTCCGCACCCGTCCTCACTCTCAGCTCATGACCTTGCTTCCAATTTCACTGAGAAAACAGAGGCAATCAGAAAACAGAGCTCACAAATTTCTACCACTGCATCTACTTACCTACCTAAATCTATGTATATATTCTACCCTTTCTCCTATGACTATGGATGAACTTTCCCTGCTCTTAGCTGAGGCCAACCCCTCCACTCCTCTTTTGGCAATTTTCTCCTCTCTTGCCCCTCAAGCATAATTTTTTTTCCTTCTATAGCGTCTTTCCCATTAGCTTCAACCATGCTGTTATTGCTCCCATTAAAAAATTTTAAACGTCTGCTGTCGAGCCACCTTCCCTTGTTCTCTACCCACTTGATTTCTCTGTTCCCCTTTACAGCAAAATTCCTCATTAGAATTGTCTATACTCGATGTCTACAATTCCTCTTTTCCCATTCTTTAAAAAAACTTTTAATTTTGAAATAATTATAGATTCACCAGAAGTTGTGAAAATACTATGGAGGTCCTTTGTAAACTTCACCGAGATTTCCCCCACAGTTACATGTTACAAACTATAGTATAATATCCAGTCCAGGAAATTGACAGTGGTACAAGTGTGTGAATACTTCTATGCCATTTTTATCACATGTGTAGATTTGTGTAGCCACCACTGCAATCAAGATACAGAACTGTTCCATCACCATGGAGATCTCCTTCATGCTATTCCTTTCTAGTCACTCCCCTCCCTTCACTATTCCTGATCCATGGCAACCACTAATTTATTCTCCATCTCTACAATTTTCTCGTTTTGAAAATCTGAAGTAAATGGAATCCTATAATATGTGACCTTTTGAGATTGCTTTTTTACACTCACCATCCTTGAGATCCATTTAAGTTATTGCGTGTATCAATCATTCCCCGCTTACCCATTTCCCCGTGTTTTATACAAAAAGGGGGTAGAAAGCAGTGCATGGGGACGGTGGCAGCGTCCCTGAGTCTAGAAGCGGGCGGTGATGCCATAGGTCTCAATCAGGTCATCCACGACAATGCCAGGCATGGTGCTGATCTTGGCCAGCTCACAGGGATCCTTGGTTCTGAAGTGAAGACAGTGGTTGAGAAGCTGGGGCGAGGAAGGTCAACACCACATTCTGTAGGACATAGTCCACATGCTGCATCCACCCGTTGCAGGACTTGTGGCCAGCGCAGGTGTGGCAGCACAGTGGTCAGCCTGTTTTGCAGCTTCAGCAGCTGCTGAAGCCCGATGCCACTATCCAGTGTGACAAACCACGTGAAATGCTTGTTCTCCCACACTACTGACTTTTTGCTGGGCCCCTAGGTACCCTCCACCTGGGGTCCTCCAGATCATGTTCACTTGGGTGCCCACGTGGACGTCTGCCCACTGCAGCAGGCATATGCCCCCAGAACTCTCCTTGGCTTTCAGCAGGTACAGGTAGACCATGAGCTTGTGGTCTTGGACAGACACGCTGAAGCCCAGCTGAGCATTGTCCACCATGAGGTCCACGTTGTACACCTTGAGGGGTCTTGTCATCCCAGAACCTGAGGCTTAGAGTCTTGCTGTCCTACTGGTAGCATAGCAGTGGGATGCTCTTCTGGACAGCCATGGCCAAGATGAAATGCTTCACACTGATTACCTGGTGGAAGTACAGTTGGGCGCTAATGGAGACCATGCCCCTCAGCTTGCTGGCCCACAGGCTCCACAGGAAGCTCTTCTGGCTGATGGCTGATACCAGATGGCAGTTTCAGTGACACAGGGTGGTCATAGGCCTCTTCTGTTCCGTCTCATATAGCACCTTGAGCTTGTTCTTGGTTATATGCTAAGTATATATTTAGTTCATTAAGAAAATGCTAAACTGTTTTCCAGAGTGGCTGTACCATTTTACATCCCCACCAGAAATTTATGAAACATCCAGTTTCTCCACATCCTTGCCAGCATTTAGTATTATCACTGTTTTTTTTTTAAGCTTAGCAGTTCTAGGAAGTGTCTAGTGATATCTCACCATAGTCCTAATTTGCATTTCCTTAAACGCTAGTGACATTGAGCATCTTTTTAGGTGTTTATTTCCTTCCATTTATCCTCTTCAGTGAAATGCTTCTTCATGTCTTTTGCTCATTTTCTAGTTGGATTATTTGTTTTATTTTACTGTTCAATTTCAAGTGTTCTTTATATATTCAATTCTTTTAGCCCTTGAAAAATGTTGTGCCATTTCATTCTGGCTTCCATGGTTTCTGATGAGAACCATGCCTTCATTCAAATAGTTCCCCTCCCCCTAAGTAAGGTGTCATTTCTCACTTGGTGCTTTCAAGATTTTTTCTTTGCCTTTAGTTTTCAAAAGTTTGATTATGATGTATCTTGGTTTGGATTTCTTTGCATTTATTCTGTTTGTGATTTGCTCAGCCATTGGATCTGTAGGTTCTTTTCCCAAATTTTGGAAAATTTCAGTCATTGTATTTTCCAGTTCTAAAATTTCCATTTGGCAGTCCCTATCAAAATACCCATGACATTTTGAGAAATCAATCTTGAGAAAAAAGAACAAATCTGGAGGTATAACCCTCCCAGACCTCAGATTATAGTACAAAGCTGCAGTAATCAAAACAGCGTGGTACCGGCACAAAACAGACACATAGCTTGATGGAACAGAATAGAGATCCCAGAAATAAAACCACACACCTATGGTCAACTAATCCATGACAAATGAGGCAAGAATATACAATGGAGAAAAGACAGTCTCTTCAACAAGTGGTCCTGGGAAAACTGGACAGCTATGTGTAAAACAGCAAGAACGTGTGCTCACATTATATACAAAAATAAACTCAAAATGGTTTAAAGACCTAAATGTAAGAATGGAAACCATAAAATGCCTAGAAGAAAACATAGGCAGAACATTCTTTGACATAAATCATAGCAATATTTTTTTTAGATCAGTCTCCTAGGGCAAAAGAAATAAGAGCAAAAATAAATAAATGGGACCTAATTAAACTTAAAAGCTTTTGCACAGCAAAGGAAACCATCAACAAAACAAAAAGACAACATACTGAATGGGAGAAAATATTTGCAAATGATGTGACCGACAAGGGGTTAATATCCAAAATATACGAACAGCTTATACAACTCAATATAAAACAAAGAATCCAATAAAAAAAAATGGGCAGAAGACCTGAATAGAAATTTTCCAAAAAAGACATACAGATGGCTAACAGGCACATGAAAAATTGCTAATTGTTAGAGAAATGCAAATCAAAACAACAATGAGATGTCACCTCACACCTGTCAGAATGGCTATCACCAAAAAGTCTACAAATAAGAAATGTTGGAGAAGATATGCAGAAAAGGGAACTCTTATATACTGTTGGTGGGAATGTAAATTGTTGCAGCCACTATGGAAAACAGTATGAAGGTTCCTCAAAAAATTAAAACTAGAACTACCATATGATCCAGCAATTCCATTGCTGGGTATATATCCAGGAAAAAATAAAAATACTAATTTGAAAGGATACATGCACCCCAATGTTCATAGCAGCCCTGTTTACAATAGCCAAGACATGGAAGCAACCCAAGTGCCCATCAACAGATGATTGGATTAAGAAGATGTGGTGTGTGTGCGTGTACTGTAATATTACTCAGCCATAAGAAAGAATGAAATTCTGCCATGTGCAGCAATGTGAATGGACCTAGAGAATATTATGCTTACTGAAATAAGTCAGACAAACACTGTATAATATCACTTATATGTGGAATCTAAAAAAATACAAATGCATGTATATGCGAAACAGGAACTGACTCACAGATGTAGAAAACAAACTTGTGGCTAGTAAAGGGAAGAGGGACGAGGGGAGTGACAAATGAGGGGTATGGGATTAACAGACACAAACTACTATTTATAAAATAGAAAAGCAACAAGGGTATACTGTATAGCATGGGGAGTTATAGCCATTAGCTTGTAATAGCCTATAATGAAGTATAATCTGCAAAAATACTGAATCACTATGCTGTATACATGAAACTAATATAATATTGTAAATCAACTATATTTCTATTTAAAAAACTGTACTAAGGATACAATTTCCATTTGGTTCTCCTTTATGTCATCTATTTCTTTGCTGAGACTTTTTCATTCACTTCAAACCTGTTCAGAACTGCTCTTTGAAGCACTTTTATGTTGAATGTTTTAAAATCCTTGTCATATAATTCCAACATCTGTGTGACACAGGTCTTGGTATCTGTTGGTTGATTTTTCTTATTTGAGATTTTCCTGTTTCTTGTTATGACAAGTTATTTTCATTTGTATCCTGGACAGTTTTGACATGATGTGATGGGACTCTGGATCTTACTTAAATCGTCTGTTGAGCTGACCTCCTCTGATACCATGTCAGAAAGGGGATGCAGCCTTGTTACTACCAGTTAGAGGTGGAAGACCATATTTCCTACCTTGTTTTCACTGTGAGGCAGGAGAGGCACTTGTTACTATTGGGAAGGAGTAAAAAGAAAGACAAGAAGGGCACAGTTTACTGATCCCATTCTTAGCAGAGAGCAACGTTCTCTTCTCAGAGCCATGTTCTTTACTCCACCAGTAGATGGCGCACATTTCCACAAGATTAGATTACAGAGCGCGTCGTTCAATGGGGCCCTTCTAAACCGAGCCTGATTTTAATAATAACCATTCTTTCTGAACTATGTACCTGGCTATTTACATTCACCATTTAGTTCTTAGCGCAGCGTTGTGGAGAAGCTATCATTATCCCCCACTTTAGAGATAAGGAGTCAGGCTCAGAGGTAAAATCTCTTGCTCAAGCCTGGATTCCAAACTACCTCTCTGATTCCAGAATCTCTGTTCTTTCCATCACACCATCACGCCAAGCGGTCTTTTGGAAAGCCTAAGGCAAGTTTTTCTAATTGGTGGAATTCTTGGGAGGCTCTCTTTGACTGGAGGGCTTTCTTAGTGCAGCTGCCACAAAATGCAATAGGAGTCAGAGACTAATTTGGGCTGTTTCAGACCAGGCAAATCACTTAATCTGCATGCCTCATCTTCCTCTTCTGTCAAATGGGAATGATAAAATCTGCTCCACTTAATTCCGAAGGTGGTGTTATGGTAGAAGCGGGAGAGAGATGTGAAAACACTCTGCAAAATAGGAAACACTAGAAGAATGATGTATTCAACAGTTTATTTCTGGTCCATGACAAGAAATTGAGATTAAATGTTTCAAAACCTTAACAGAAAATTGACAGAGTAATTTTATGTCTGTTGAATATAATCAGAAAAGAATTGGGCTTGTATTTCTCTTTTGTTTTGATTTCATTTTTCTAGTCATTCATTTTTATTGTATTACTTAAAAGTATTGGTACACAATGGATTTGGGGGAAAATGGTCCTTCACCATAAATGGTTTGAGAAGCTCTGCTGTGATGAATATAAAGGAAGTATAGGACATGGGCCGTGTCCTCAAGGAGCTCTCACGGTAGTAGGTGAAAAGGCATCACAGTGGTTCTGAGAAAACACCACCACTACTCTGTGGGCTTGCACTGCTGCATGGAAAAGAAGGCAATACAGACCTGGATGGAATACAGAGTAGAGACCTGCACATCCTCAAAACCACTCTCTAAATGAACTCTCTTATTTGCACCCTTAGAGCTTAGCAGCTCTAATCTAAATAGAATTGGACTTCTCTCAAATAGAGGGCAACCTGATATGGGATTTATACAAAGTAAAATTTCTCATGAAAACCATCTGTCAAAAATTCTGCTGGGCCCAATTAGAGAACTATAAAGACTGAGTTTTTGCACAACATAGACTTTCTAGTATATGCTCACAGGCTAACAGGATCTTTCTTTAGCTGACACTAAGGCAGGAAGCTGACCAACTCGCTCTTCAATCTAAATATCATCCTTGACAGGCTATTCAAAAATTTTTCTATATTACTTTTTAAGATACATAATTGAATAGGTAATACACTTCCATGGCACAAAATTGAGAAAGTACACAGCTCCACACCTTCCTTTTTTTCATAGAATTTTACATATAAGCACATAAAGAGCATATATAAAATAGATAACAAGGATCTACTGTATAGCACAAGGAACTATACTCAATATTTCGTAATAACCTATAAAGGAAAAGAATCTGAAAAAGAATATATATATATATATATACATGTATATATATATAACTGAATCACTGTGCTATATAGCTATACACCTGAAACTAACACAACATTGTGAACCAACTATACTTCAATAAAAAAGTTAAAAATTACATTATTTATTTGATCAATCCTCTTCTGATGGAGATCTTGTTGTTTTTTATTTTTATTATTACAAACAATTGCACACAATAGTTTACAGCTATGCAAACATAACTGAAGGAGAGATTCTTAGAAACGGAATTTTTGGATCAGTCTCATGTATTTGAAATTTTTATTGCTATTTCAAAGTTGCCCTCAATTGACTAATTGCACTCCCACCAGCAATTTATGAGAGGACTCCTCCCACCTCCAGCTTTGTCAACACAGTATATTACCAACATTTTTATGCTTTACTGAGGGTAACTCACTGTGGTTTTCATTAGTGTTTCTCCAATCATGAGGTTAGCTACCATTATGTCCTAGAAACCATTTGTTAGTTTTGATACTCAGCTCTCTAGGTACAAGGTGGTTGTTTTTTTGTTTTTTAATTAATTAATTAATTTTTGGCTGCGTTGGGTCTTCGTTGCTGCACACAGGCTTTCTCTAGTTGCAGTGAGTGAGGGCTACTCTTCGTTGTGGTGTGCGGGCTTCTCATTGTGGTGGCTTCTCGTGTTGCAGAGCATGGGCTCTAGGCGCGTGGGCTTCAGTAGTTGTGGCGCATGGGCTTAGCTGCTCCGTGGCATGTGGGATCTTCCTGGACCAGGGCTCAAACCCGTGTCCCCTGCATTGGCAGATGGATTCTTAACCACTGCACCACCAGGGAAGTCCAGTACAAGGTGACTGCAAATGATCCTAGATCACTCTATTTTCAGACTTAACCTACTGTCTTGATAGATTCCCTGAGCTACAGAACTTTGTTCATTTCCTTTTATTCTGCCCCATTTTTTTAGAACTATTCCAGGCATCCCTTGGGCACCCCAGATATTTTATTTTATTTATGCATGGTATTTTATTTTCTTTTTTAATTGAAGTATAGTTGATTTACAATGTTGTGTTACTTTCTGGAGTACAGCAAAGTGATTCAGTTATACATATATACATATATTTCATATTCTTTTCTATTATAGGTTATTACAAGATATTGAATATAGTTCCCTGTGCTATGCAGTAGGACCTTGTTGTTTATCTATTTTATATATAGTAGCCTGTACCACTTATTTTATTTTAAAACTAGTATCCCTAGGGGCTAACACGTGCCTGGCACAATAGTAAAGACTCAAACAAGATGTGGAACAAATAAAGAACAATACCAGAAACATTCACTTACTACTTTACATGGTTATGTACTCATGTAACTATTTCACTCTGGATTTGCAATGACAATTTCAAAATTAAAGATAAAGCTGCTTTATTATTTACAATAGCCAAAACATGGAAGCAACCTAAATGTCCATCAACAGATGAATGGATAAAGAGGATATGGTATGGAATACCACATGTGGTATGGAATACCACACACAATGGAATATTACTCAGCCTAAAAAAAGAATAAAATAATGCCATTTGCAGCAACATGGATGGACCTAGAGATTATCATATTAAGTGAAGTAAGTCAGGCAGAGAAAGACAAATATTATATGATACCACTTATATGTGGACTCTAAAAAAAGATACACATGAACTTATTTACAAAACAGAAAAAAGACTCACAGACATAGATAACAAACTTATGGTTAACAAAGGGGAAACGGGGGGAGATAAATTAGGAGTTTGGGATTAACATATATACACTACTATATATAAAATAAACAACAAGGATCTACTGTATAGCACAGGGAACTATATCCAACATCTTGTAATAATCCCTAATGGAAAAGAATCTGAAACATAATATATATCTATATCTATATACATATCTGAATCACTTTGCTGTTCACCTGAAACTAACACAACATTGTAAATTAACTGTACCTCAATTTTAAAAAATGGTTAAAAAAAGATAAAGCTGCTTTAGATATGACAGTTTAGGCGCCACTGTGACCTATTGCTCTAAAGGTTTTTCTTTTGCAAAATTAACTCTAAAATGCTACATTTTATTATACAGAGAAATCCACTGTTTTATTGTATCTTTATAATTAACTTTTAAGATCACATTGTGTTTACTCTTTACTTTGTAAGACCTGGAATGGCTCTTGACCAAAAGTCTGCTGACCACTGTGGGGGGTTGGGTGGGAACATTTTTTCAAGTTTTTCCAAGGATGGGGGAGGAGAACAGAGGGTCTCATTTATGTTGATCTATCTACACTCTTTTGGCCAGATCCACTTGTGACCGTGTACACACACTTGTGGGGCACCTGGCTAAGATTCTCATGGGGAAGAGAACAGAGTTAACAGAATCCATACCTCCTGATTAAATTATTAACTTTGCCTCATTAGCACCACACTCTAACCATTTCACTTGGGAAGGTATTGTTGTATAGGCATTTATTACTCACCACATAAATAACTCCTGCAAAACTTGTGGACCCAAAGGAGCCTTATTAATCATCATCACCATTAATAGTAATACTAGCTCACATTTGTCGAGCACTTAACATTTTCCAACTATTTAAAATCTATTAATACATTTTATCCTATTATTCATGTTACAGATAAGAAACCTGAAGGAGAGTGAAACTTGAACGACGTGACACAGCTAATAAGTGTCTGAGTCTGGTTGGTTCTGAGCCCAGGCAGTCTGGCTCCAGAGTCGATTCATGTAACTGGTTTTGTTTTGCAATTCTCAAAAGATAGAATGTTCTTTTATGAAGTGTACTCCTAAAACAGGAACCCTCCGAGCTGTCAGCGGTCAGTGGCGACACCACGTGGTCATCTGGTTGTACTGCAGCCCTCATACTCTCCATAAATCACTCCTGCCCAAGCTCTCCCAAATAAACCCGTATTCCACGTAAAGCCAATATTTGCTCGCTCTACAGTGGTGGCTTCCAACCAGATTGCCATCCTGCAACCATCTTTTTCTTGTCTCATAGGGAAAGGCATCTTTTCCAAGCTTAGCTTGTATTTTGCATCTCATTTCTATTTCATGTATTTTACTCCACTATTTATCCCCTCCTTTTCTTGCCTCTTCAATTTCTGTTTCACTAGTGTCTCTTCCTGCTCAACCTACAGGTAAGCTCTGGTTTCTCCTATCCTGCAACGACAAAAACCAAGCAACCAACCAACCTCTCCTTGAACAATTACTCCAAATTCACCTTCTTAAAGAAGAGTGACAGATATTAACTAGACTTATTGTGGTAATAATAGCGAGTCAGCACACCTGAAACTAATATAATGTTATATTTCAATTATACCTCAACTACAAAAAAAGAAGTGTGTCAATAAAGGGATTACCTTGCTCAAAAACCTTCTTTTTCAATCACTTTCTGAATTAAGTACAAATCTCAGTCCAACATTCAGGATTCTCCAAAATTGGGCCTGAATTTACCTTCTGGTTACATCGCCTACAACTTCCATACACTTCTTTACCCTAAGCTTCAACCATGGAGGACTACTCATAGGTCCTCATATGTGATTTCTTGCCTGCACACCTTTGTACAAGGTGTTACCTCTGCTTGCATTTACCATCATCAGAGGACTCAGCACAACCTGCCCTGATTCTTTCTAGTCGCTTGTGGCTATCCCCCACCCATGCACCCACCCACCTATATACTGCCAGTGCCTGAAAGCAGAGAAAAAATGTTCTCAGGTGAGAAAGTAAAAATTAGCTTGGACTGAGAAAGCAAAAACCTGGCCTTTCATCAGGCTGGAATAACAGACACAAACAAAACCAGCTGTAAATTTAATGGGGAACAATATTTCTCCCAGAGACATGCTGCAGCTGTAAGAGGATAACAGTCGCCTTATCTGAGTGACCACCATGTTTTTTACTCACTGAGAAACTTTGTTTTCTACAATCATAGACTATCAGGAACTTTGCTGCTTGAAATCATATCAGTGAGAATAAAACATCCCACATCTGTCTGGAGTACATACGTTTCTTGGATCCAGAGAAGCAGCCTCAATTTCCAATCCAGGTGCAGAGCTTCAGATAAGGGGTATCTGGACACAACATTCCACATCTATCTTTACTTTGTGGTTCCCAAGGAAACAGGACTCTGGGTTCACTTCGAAGTCCAGACCTGATGTTGACCCCTTCACACAGCCCTGCTTTGAGCTTACTAAAACAATGCTTCGTTTAAAATTCACTTAAACTCCACCCTTCCCCCCAACACCATAATGACTTTTTTGTTTGTTTGGTAAGATGTCCCATGGTTTCTCTGGTGTGCCGTCTCCCTTGTTGCAATAGGTCCAAAAGCCGGACTTTTTTGATTATAGATTTGTCCTTGGTGGCCTAGTGCTGACTGGTCTAGGATACAGGTTTTGTATCCCACACCACTTAGCTTGCCCAAAGCAGGCGTTCAAAATTGTTCACTACAGTGGACTCTGAATTAGCGTACTGGGGTTCTACTTAGATTACCTGGATTGATTATATAAATTCTAGTCTCAGTTCTGCCAGTAAATAATTAGCTGGATCATGTTAAGTAGGTCAACAAACCCCAAGGGTCTGTTTTCTCTTTTGTAAAATGAGGGGCTGTTTCTTCCAAACCTAGGCCAAAGGGCTTTGGAGTCAGGTAGACCTAGGTTGGAATCCCAGTTCTACCCCTTACCAGTCTTGTAATTTTTGCTTTCCTGAGCCTCTGTTTTGTAATTATTAAAATGGAGACAATACCAAAAACCACAGTGTAGATTTTCCAGTGTTACTATGAGGATCGAGTTGGCTGTTACAAGCATCACTATATTTGATCACTATTCATACTACCACTATTATGTGAGCTCGGACAACCTTTCTGTGCCTCTGTTTTCTTATGAATAAAAGTGGAGAAATAATAGTACGTACCCCAGTGGGGTTATTGTGCACGTTAAATGAGATGAAAAAAGTAAAGGGCTTAGAACAGTGCCCGGCATATAATTAGAGGCTCAAAATACGTCAGCTAATGTAATTAGTATTAGATTTCTACCACTAACTATTCTGTGGGCCAGAAGCTCAGGATAAACAGTTTCGTTTTAAGAACAAAACCAAAAAAACATACCGTAGGCTCGAAAGAGTGAAACATAAAGGAGCATTTCTTTTTCAAAAGCAATTGACACGCCCAGCACTGGGTTAGGACCCGCCCAGTCCTCATTAAATATGGCAGCGAGCAGGGCCGACCTATTGCGGCTGCGCGCGCGGAAACTCCTCAGAGCACCGCCTTCTCCGCGGCTCTCCCCGCCCTGCTGCCTCCTGGGCGGGCTTCACCTCCTCCGCGCTTCGGCAGAGGTGTGGGGAGCGGGCTGGACGGGGCGCGCACGCGCAGGCGGCGGCCGTGCTTGGCAGATCCTTGCGAGGCGTCTGTCACATGAGCCGCGCGCCCGCTCCGTTCCCCCTCCTCCCGGCTGGGCTGTGAATGAAGCTCTGCAGGCTACGTGGGGCGCTAGCTCAACTTAGTGTCCCGGACGCCAGAGCCGACTGAGCGCTCGGCCCGCCGGCGGCGGGCACGGGCTCTGCCGCTCCGGACCTCGGCGACAGGTAAAGACAAATGGGCTGTTCCTACCCGAGCAGGTCCTTGGCGGGCCGCTGGCCCCCGGCCCACCGCCGGAGCACTCCCTTGGGCTCAGCGACACAGGGGAAGCGCTCCCCAGCTGGCTCAGTCCCCGGGAGATGGGGGTTCCCCGTGCCCGGCCGCTGCTGCTTGGCACTCGGAGGAGTTAGACCGGCCAGTTCTAGCCAGTGCAGGGCGGCATCTTCCAGGGAGCCCAGCCCTATTCTCCGAGCCAGGGTCCCTGCGCTGTCCCAGCGAAGTTTCCTAGCGGAGCCGCGCCAAGCCCGCCCCGCTTTTGAATGGGGGAGGTTAGCTGCAGGCGTCCCCTTTCCAGGACTGGGGCAGGGTGGCTTTGGCTGGTAAAGCCCTGTCGAGGCCCCGTTCTTATCCATTCTGCTCTGGACTGGCAGGTTTGTGTGGGTCGTAGCGAAGCCGAGTCCACACTCTCGGAAAAGTAGTTGCTGCGTTTTCCTTTTCCCACTTAACGCGGGGAGCTGGTTCTCTCTAGACTTTACAGGCTTGCGCTTGAGCGCCTTCACCCACCCCAAGGGCAAAACTTTACCTTCACATTGATGCGCGTGTACTTTATTAATATTTCAGAGCAAATCAGTTTCCAGGAGTGCCAAGTGAAGTTGTACGTGTGCCCGTGTGATAACGTCAGTGTAAGCTACCCCGAATATGTGAGGGAAATCCAGAAGTGTGGAGTACAAAAAGCCAGTAAGAATCTGCTTTATGAACGCTTCATACATTTATTAGCAACTACCCGGGTTTGACTACGGAGATGTTAAATTCTCCTGGTCCCACGAGGCGCGGAGCAGTACTATTTAACTGCGCGCTAAATAAGAGGGAAAAAAAGGCAAACCAAAACAAACTGTCCTCGGTTCCAGATAAGTCATCAGAGCGCTTTTTCCTGGTGAATTCATCCTGGGACTTTGTGAGTTCCTAGTTTTCTTGGACTTCACAAGCCTTTCCTTATCCAAAGCGTTGTCTTTTCTCTATCGGCTTTTTGGGATTAGTGTACACATTCACACTTTAGTCCTTTAAAAAAAGGTATTTAAAAAAGGCCAAAATGATGGCTCTCAAGTTCGTATTAGTCTTCAGTATGTATACGTTAGCGTTTTCACTTAAGGGGTGGAGGTGTTGCTTGTATGAAAGCTATGGAAATAGCAATCTGCTTTGAAGTTCCCCAGGTCAAAAAGGTGAGGACTTTTTCTTAGAAAAAGCAGATTGGCTTGTATGCTACATAAGGAAGACTTAATGAAGAACTTGTTTAAATGGACAAGAAAAGCATTTAATATATTCACCTTCTTTCATTTTTTTCTCCCATTCCTAGCGCCTTTCATATCCTTCCAAGTAGTACTGTCCTAAGACTGAATTTGACATTTTAAAAATAGGAATTATCTGAATTAATTTGGTTTTACTTAAATTAGCATTCTTTTTTTTACATTTTTCTTTTCCTTTGGTTCTTTTCTTTCCTGATTTTAAAAGCAGTCTATGCTCTCTACAGGACATTGGCAAAATGTGGGAAAATATAATGAAGCGGAGAGGAAGCACCACGACCTCGAGGGCATCGCTCTTCAGTTTTTATTATGCCTTCTTTTCTTTTCTTTTCCTATACGAGATCTGTTTTAAAACTTTTAGTCACAAAATTTCCTCTCCTTTCTACAAATTTTTTGTTGCAGAGTTGGGTGTTTTGGGGAGGTTGGGGAGGGCAACGGATATTATGCTGTTCTTCATTCCCCCAAAGTGTGGAACTTTGAGATAGGAGAGACACTTAATGGTTATCTCATCCAACCACCCATCCTTTGAGATTCTGAAACCCACTTACTGAAGATCCAGTGATTCATGCAGAATTGGACAGCACTCAAGGGCAATATTAACTGACTCCAGATCTCCCCATTTTTTTTTTCGGTGATATCTTGTTGCTTAGGTGGAAACTTAACACTGTCCATGTCTGCTTATCTTTGAAAGAGAGGTCCAGAGAGGGACAGGAGATGATTTTCAAGGATTTGAATGTTTTTCATTTAGGTATTTGTTTTCCTGTTGATATTTTCAGGTTCTGGGCTTGAGCATCTTGCAGAAAACGAGACGACACAGCTGCTGTTCCATCTACATCCCAGTCGAGTCTCCCTACAAAACTGGGGGGTCCGGGAAACTCTGAGCCTGTGACCCCAGCGTGGGAGAGAATAGGATCAAGATGGCCATGTGGCAGGGTAAGAAGTTAGCACTTATGCCTTCAACTGGTTTTTCCTCCTCTATTCTCTAGCCCAGCCCAACCCTCCAAGCCAGTGGCAGGCAGCCAGGCAGCGGTTTCTTTAATTTAACCCTTTGTCTTCGCCAGGACAAAGCATATTGGTTTAAAAGGAGTTGCTGCTAGCTGGAAGTTCAGATTATTTTAAAGTAGGGGTGGAGGGGGGTGTGTGTTTGGGGGGGTAGGAGTAGCGGGAAAATGTAGTGCCAGGAGCATTTTCAAAGAACTCCCTTCATTTTAACATGTGCTCGTGGGGGTTATAGGTGAAGAGATGGAGGATATCTTTTCATATTTCTGTTTTTTATTTGGTTCCGGCAAATTTCTATCATAAGGTTTTCAAAGGTCGGGGAGACAGATGTCAGCACCTCCTTGACTTCCTCTTCGCAGTAAAGACTTGAAAGCATATTTAGCGTTATAATGATTATATTTGGTGATAGAAGGGAAATGCCTGTTTTAATATTATGGAACGACTTGAGAGCAAAGCTCAGTGATGTCTTGCCTGATAGACTATATCTTTTGTGAACCTGTGAATTCTTACCACATATAAAGTTACTTTTTTTTTTGGTGGGGTTGGGGATGGTGCCCTTTGGGAGAGTGTCAGAATCTCCAGGGGTGTGTGGGATTTTTATGTTTATCAGAAGGGAATGTGGGTTTAAGAAATGGTAGACAAACACTACCCAAATTGGTCTGTGACCCACAGAAGGTTAAGGGCCACTTACATGCAGTAGAATGAAAGGAGCTTGAATGTCCATAAATATTCAGTAGGTAGGTTCGTTGGTGGTCTAATGTATCTTTTAAAACCGTCTCCAGTTGGTTACAGCCGTAAGAAGAATTTTTGATGTGTGAGGGTTGTCAATTTAAAGATACTTTTTGATGTGAGATTCGGCCTGTATCCCTGCTTTGACTCACACAATGGGCATTTATCAGGAGGAGTTTGAATATTCTTGTTTAAATCCTGAGACATTCTTTCTTTCAACAAGTAGAATACAGAGATGAGTAAGATGCAGAACCCTAGAGGGTTCCTTGTCTTATGGGGGGAGACAAACATACAAACAAATAATTGTGTCAGGTTGAATAAGTGTTATAATAGGGAGAGATGCAAAATGTGATGGACGTCCAGAGAAAAGCATGATGAACTGTGAGTTTTGAGATGGGCTAAAAAAAAATGAGTGGGAGTTTGCCAGATGGGCAACTGAGAGAATTGCATTCTGGGCAGACAGAGAAGCACTGTTTGGGAACTTCCAAGTTGCTCTGTTGGACTCGTGTGAGATGTGTGGGCCACGACCTCAGATGAAGCAGGGAAGGTAGTTGGAGGCTGGATAACAAAGAACCTTGTATGTCCTAGGAAGGATTTTACACTTTATCCCGAAGACAAAGATTCTAAACAGGGAAGTAACATAATCAGATTTTGTTTTAGAAAGATTACTTTGGCAGCAATGTTGAGGTGGGGTTGGAGCCGGAGAATGAAAGCCAAGAGGCAGTTGGGAGGTTTCTGGTATAGTGGTTTAGGGAAGAGATGGTGAGGGTCTGAGCAGAAGCAGGGGCAGCAAGGATAGAGAGAATGGGATGAATTCTAGAAACGTCCTGTGACTAGATGCAGGGAGGAACCGAGCCTGGGTTGACAGCCAGTTTGGGTGCCTGGGGCCGGTGGTGCCATTCACTGAGATGGGGAACATGGGAGGTAATGAGAGGGGCATGGGGACTGTGGGAAGTTAGTGTGCCGCATTTGGTTTGGTCTGTTTTGTTTGAGACACCTGTGAGCTGTCAGGTCAATGTTTAAAAGACAGTCCTGAAAGTATAGAATTAGAGTTTGTGTAAGTGGGGAGCTAAAGTTTTGTTCCTAATGATGCATAAAGAGCTTGTGTGTTTTCTCTCTTTTTGATGGAAATGTCATCAGTAGTTAGTGATTTATAATAAAAAACATTTTAATGGATAACAATTCTTAATAAAAATGTCATAATTTCTTAATAAGTAATATATATTGCTATCTCAGGCCCTGAAATCCGATCTGCTTAAGATTACATTGGAGGAAAACAATTTTTCTAGCATTAGTGAAGAGGGGAGTATTCCACAGAAATAACTGCAATCATTCCTTGTTTTCTGCAACCTCTGAAGTGACAAGCATAGTACAATGATAGTTTGGGTGGCGGTATGGTAGAGTAGTTAAAAGTATGGGTCTAGGTTCAACTCCGTTGGTTCTGTCACTTGGTAGCTGTGAGACCTTGGGCAAGTCCCTTAATCTCTCTGTCTCAGTTTTCTCTTTTGTAAAATGGGGATAACAATAGAACTCACCTTATAAGGCTGTTGTGATGATTATTTAATATTAAACAAAACACTTGGAACATAGTGTCATATAAATGTGTGCCATTATTATTAGTAGTGAGACATTTAGAATATTGTCTATCATATAAGTGCTTAGTAAAATTTAGCAATAGCTGTTATTGTTACTACTACTACTTCTACTGCTGTCATTATTATTTGCTATAGCCTGGAGTGGGCCTGGCACCCTGTTCTGTGGAGGGAATTTCAGGTTGTCCTTGGAAGGCCTGCCCTGTAGTCATCTGTTTGGGTCTTTATGTAGAGGTTTAGATATGAAGAGATCCTTAGAAAACATCTAGCCCAACCCCTAGAGGTTAAGTGACATACCCACGGTCAAACAGGTTAATAGTAGTGATAGGACTAAAACCCAGGTCTCCTGATTCCCTATTCCAATTTTCTTTCCATGGACTCATGGAAGAGGGAATGTGTGGGTCTGTCCCCAGCTCAAGGGAGCTCTGAGTCAATCTCTGGATCTAGTAGAGGAACTCTAAAAGCTAGAGGAAGCCAAGTGTCGTTAGTCTCTTGGGTCAGTCCTGTCTAGTTCCTTCATGGAGAATTGGATCCAAATTGCCATGCCTCTTTAACATGGCCAACATTATTATTTTTGACTTCGTTTGATGGAGTCCTCTAAGACATTTCCTGGCCATTTTAAACAGAGTGTACTGGGCATAATTTAATATCTTTGATAACTCAGGGTCATCATTAATAACATCAGTTTCATTGGTCTAATGGTCAAGGAAATATTGGAGAGAATAATAGCCAGTTTAGGGCGGGATGAGAGTGGAGACTTGTGTTGTCAGATCTCATTTATTTATTCAATTAACATCAAGCACCAGTTGTGCACCAGGCACTGTGCTGAGCTCTAGAGATGCAGTGGTCAGTAAAAACAGGTATGGGCTCTGCTCTCACGGAACTTACCAACGAGGATAAAAGTAGAATTTCAAGCTTATGAAATGCTTTATTTAACAAATGTGCTGAAGTAACTTGGAAAAATGACACCAACGTAAATTTAGAAGGATTAAAATAGGGTTTCTTAATAAAGGAGGCTGGTGCATCGGAATTGCCTTTTAAAAATATTCCTGCTCAGCTCTATTTACGATAGCCAGGACATGGAAGCAACCTAAGTGTCCATCGACAGATGAATGGATAAAGAAGGTGTGGCACATATATACAATGGAATATTACTCAGCCATAAAAAGAAACGAAATTGAGTTATTTGTAGTGAGATGGATGGACCTAGAGTCTGTCATACAGAGTGAAGTAAGTCATAAAGAGAAAAACAAATACCGTATGCTGACACATACATATGGAATCTAAATAAATAAATAAAATAAATAAATAAATAAATAAATAAATAAATAAATAAATATGGTTCTGAAGAACCTAGGGGCAGGACAGGAAAAAAGACACAGACGTAGAGAATGGACTTGAGGACACAGGGAGGGGGAAGGGTAAGCTGGGACGAAGTGAGAGAGTGGCATGGACTTATAAATACTACCAAATGTAAAATAGATAGCTAGTGGGAAGCAGCCACATAGCACTGGGAGATCAGCTCCGTGCTTTGTGACCACCTAGAGGGGTGGGATAGGGAGGGTGGGAGGGAGACGCAGAGGGAGGAGATATGGGGATATATGTATACGTATAGCGGATTCACTTTGTTGTAAAGAAGAAACTAACACACCATTGTAAAGCAATTATACTCCAATAAAGATGTTAAAAAAAAATTCCTGCTCAGTTCTCATCCCCCCCAGTTGTGATTCAGTCTTAACACCTGAGCATTTAAAGAAGTGCTGTAAGCAATTCTGATGTGTAATCCTGTTTGGGAACTGCTGCATTAAAGAATTAAAAGTTAAAAAAAGAAATTATAAAGAAACTGAAAAAATACAGAATACTCATATAATCGTGGGATAGGGAAGATCTTTGTATGCATAATATGAAAGGTAGAATAATACAGTTTTAACTGTGTGAAAATTTAAAATTTCTGCACAAAACCATAAAATTAATGAGAAAACTGGAAACAGTTGCAAAAAGACTCATTATCCTTAATATGTAAAGACTTAACAGCTCAGTGAGAAAAATACAAGTATTTTACTAGAAAAAATGTGCAAGGCATGGGAGTAGGAAAATACATACTCAGAAATCCAAATGGCCAATAAACATGAAAAAATGTTCTATCTCAGTAGTAGTCAAAGAAAGGGGGAATTAAAATAGCATACTATTTTCTCCAATATAATTTGCAGTGATTAAAAAGGAATGACAAAACACAGCTTTGGCAAGGACCCGAGGGAGCAGGCATTTGCATACACTTCTGGTGGGAATGTCAATTTGGCAATATTCATCAAAAGCTTTAAAAACCGTGTTTACCTTTTCACCCTGCAATTCCTTTTCTTGGAGCTCATCCTAAGAAAATAATGAAGGATGTGCACAAAGATGTATCAATAAGGATATCGATTGCAGCATTTTCTATACTAGGGAAAATTGATAACACTTGCATTCTGATGCATTGATACAATGCAATACTATAGTTACTAAAAATGATACTGTGGAGTTATTATACTTATTAACATAGAAATAGGTTCATGATATGGTGTTAAATGGTGGGGTTGGGAAGCACATCCCAAATTATCAGTAGTTAACAGTGTGGCCTCTGGACTTAAGAGCTGGATGGAAATCCTAGCTTTATGAGCTTCGTGGTTTTGTGAAGTTACTTACCTCAGTGTTCCTCAAACTTCCACATCTGTTAAAAGAGGGATAAAATAACAGCGAACCTAACAGTTCTCAACTTGTACGTCCATTAGGATCACCTGGGGATCTTTTAAGCCCACCCAAGCCCAGGCCTCACACAGGCCGATTAAATCTGAATCTCTGGGAATGAGATGCAGCACTCCGGGAATTTTGAAGCCCCTGGTGACTCCAGTGTGCAGGCAAGTTAGGGAACTGCTGAGCTAATATATAGGACGGTTGAAAGGATTAAATCAGAAAATCACGGTGCCTGGCATGTGGTAAGTACTTAATACATGATAACTATTATTAGTAACTGTTACTTTTTCTTATTAATAGTATGGTCCCATATTAATATATGTGGTGTGTCCATGTATGTTTTGTACAAAGAAAAGTCTAAGAGGATAGACACACGAGTATTTTAAAAAGAAATTACGGTTGACTTTATTTTTACTTATTTGTATCTTCCATTTTTTCTGTACGTAACATGGGTTCCTTGTTAATTTTTAAAGGTATAATTTCTGAAGGAAATATCAGATATATGTACACAGCTTTATATACTAAGGTATTTATAAGTGGTGAAAAACTGAAGACAATTTCCATAGTAGGGGAATGTTAGTAAATTATGGCAGGTCCACAGATTAAAAATCCAGACCAATGCTGAGGAAAATCTTCATGACATAATGGAAGAGTATTGGGATTATTCCTTTTCTGTCTTCAATTTAAGTGGGGCTTTGTGTATATCTCTGTCTTTACATGTTATGTATATACCTGTAAATGTATATATCCACCTTTGCCAGCGTGGATCCCTCAAGTTGGGACTGCATAACTAAAGCAGTTGCAGTTTTATTTTTTTACAGCTTTTTTTCCCCCAAAATGATTTGTAGTTGTGTGTGTAGCACTTTGCCCTGCTATGTGTGCTCTGCAGTAAAAACCAAATCTAATATATTTCAAAAAAGAAAATACCTATGAATGTGACAATAAATACAGAATAGATGGGAATTATCCAAAGTTGTTGACATGGCTATCCCTAGGTAGTAGGATGCATTTATATTTTTTCCCTTTTATTTTTACTTTCCAAATTTTATGTAATAAATATGTATTACTTTTAATAATTTGGAAGTGAGGTATAAAATAGCAGTGCCTCCAACAAAGAGTGAATTGTGTGGGCTTCTGGACAACTGTTTCAGCCTCTCTGTGCTCCCTTTGCCTCCAAATTAAAGAAAAAAAAAGCAACCAAACTCCTGAGGGTTTGGTTAGAGCAGTTTTTTGCTACTAATACTTCCTCAAGTACTCTTGTAACTTTTAGCTGTCTCTCCTACTGACTCCAAAAACTCTTTTGAGAGTGAGATTGGGGACAGGGAAAGTGTACAAAAATGGAGAAATTACACTTAATTTAGTGTGGAAGTTACATAATAAGGTGAAGTGGCAAAATATGTCAGGTAAGGGTGAAAATAAAACAGTTGCAGTGAGAAACTGTTCTGTTGGCTTCAGATCCAAAGGAAGTAAGTTTCAACTTTGCAGTTTTTTTTAAGCACATCACAGTGTATTTGTAAACACTCTGGTGATTTAGCTAACACTTGGGGGCCAAGGGGAGCATCACAAAGCAGTCAGTGAGTTGATAACAGAACTTCAGTGTGAAATCTAGATGGCTGTGTGGCTTGATAGTTGGACCACCATCACCTAGGAAAAGCCATCTGGTTCTGTTCTGTTGATCAAAACGTTAGTATCTGTGTGTCTCATCTCCGACAGGTACAAGAAATGACTTCTTTGTCTCTCTGCATTATTGCCCTTCCACAACTCCTCAGCGGGGCAGAATGGGGGCAGGGGAGAAGGATTATGATGAAAAACGTTGAATAGGGGGTAACTAAAACCAGTCTTTCAGAAATTTTTTCTGTAAGAGCCAGTCATTCCTTCCCAAGCGTACACTGTGGAAGGAACATGGGCCTTGGAATCCGATACACCTGGATCTGAACCCGGCTCTGCCAGTTGGTAGCCAGAGTTCCCTAAGCTCCAAAGCCTCAATTGTCTCCTCTGGGGTCAAGTGTAGTCTCTGGAGACAGACTCCCTGGGTTTGTATCCTGGCTGTGTCACTGATAGCTATGGGCAAGTTATTTCATCTCTGGGCCTCACCCTCTTCATCTGTAGAATGGGGTTAATAATAATCATACTTCAAGGGGTATATGGCCTTACTCTGTACTATTTACAATCGCATGTGAATCTACAAATAAAGTTTTTACCTCAATATAAAATTTTAATTAAAAAAAGAACAGGGGAACAAGGACTTTCTCCTACATAACAATAATAGTGTTCACACGCAGGGAATTATCATCTATACAATAATTTTATCTAGTTTATAGCCTATAATTACATTTTTCTCAATTATCCTAAAATATCTTTTATAGCATTTCTTGAGGGGGCATTTAGTATCCAATCAAGGAGGAGGTATTTGATTATCTGTCCCTTTAATCCCCTGTTCCTTTTCCTTTGTTTGTTTCAATACATTGACAGTTTTGAAGAGTCCAGGACAGTTGTCATGTAAAACATTCCTCAGTCTGGCTTTGTGTGATTGTTTTCTTGAGATTAGATTCCAGTTCTGTGCTTTTGACAAGAAAATTACATAGATGATGTTGTGTATGTCCCACTGCATTACATTTTGGTTGAAGACATGTAATGTCAGTTTATCCCATTATTGGTGATGCTAAGGTAATCACTTATTAAGGAGGTGTCTGCCATATCTCTTCATTGCTGAGGTTCTGCTTTTCATAGATAATTAATAAAAAAATCTATGGTATGGTACTTTAAGACCTTGTGAATATCCTGTTTCCCAAATCATTCATCCAGTAATTTTAGCATTAATTGGCAATCTTTACCTGAATTGTTGAAAAATGATAATTTTTCTAATTTTATCATCCCTCTTTTTTTAAAGCTAGAATTCATTTATAATGAAAAGTTCCCCCACATTTTATTAAATTAATTAATTTATTTTTATTTTTGGCTGTGTTGGGTCTTCGTTGCCGCACGCAGGCTTTCTCTGGTTGCGGCGAGCGGGGGGCTACTCTTCGTTGCGGTGCACAGGCTTCCATTGCAGTGGCTTCTCTTATTGCAGAGCACGGGCTCTAGGTGCGCAGGCTTCAGTAGTTGTGGCACGTGGGCTCAGTAGCTGTGGCATGTGGGCTCTAGAGTGCAGGCTCAGTAGTTGCGGCGCACAGGCTTAGTTGCTCCGCGGCATGTGGGATCTTTCCGGGCCAGGGCTCGAACCTGTGTCCCCTGCATTGGCAGGCGGATTCTTAACCACTGCGCCACCAGGGAAGCCCCCTCACATTTTATTTTATTTTCTATTTAATTATAGTGGATTTAATTATAGTGGATTTAATTATAGTGGATTTAATTATAGTGGATATACAGCGTCAGATTCTTTTCCATTATAGGTTATTATAAGATTTTGAATATAGTTCCTTGCACCATACGGTAAATCCTTATTGTTTATCTATTTTATATATAGTAGCATATATCTATTAATCCCATACTCCTAATTTATCCCCCCCTCTTTGGTAACTGTAAGTTTGTTTTCTGTGTCTGTGAGTCTGTTTTGTAAATAAGTTGATTTGTATTATTTTTTAGATTCCACGAATAAGTGATATCATATAATATTTGTCTTTGACTTACTTCACTTAGTATGATAATCTCTAGGTCCATGCATGTTGCTGCAAATGGCTTTATTTCATTCTTTTTTATGGCTGAGTAATATTTGTGTGTGTGTGTGTGTGTGTGTGTGTGTGTATTTCTTTATCCATGCATCTATTGATGCACACTTAGGTTACTTGTGTGTCTTGGCTATTGTAAACAGTGCTGCTATGAGCTTTGGGGTGCGTATATCTTTTTGAATTAGAGTTTTCATCTTTCAACTGGAAAGGATCTTTTGAGGTGATCTGTTTCCAGTGTCTCATCTTGCAAAGGAAGAAACTGAGGCCCAGGGAGACTCATTCTGGGTCATACAGCTGTCACGTGGGAATGCCAGTCTGTTAGCTCTACTGCATTACACTGCCCCCCATTCCCCCAGGCTTGACTATTTTATAATTTTCTATAAGTGTTAGTCTTTCCCTACTATTGCTTTTCCTACTTTATTGCTGCTTTGGAAAGTTTAGGGTTTTTTCCCCCAAAGCATTGTTTTGTCATTGAGGTTTCCAGGATGTGTTTTTCTTTTTCCTGTGCCTCTGTTAGCATTTTTGAACTAAACTATGGGTTCCTTAGGTTTTAACCAGGATTATGATTCAGAGCTTCCTGTTTCATGTAACGCTGTTCTGTGTGTGGTGGGGCAGGGGGAGGGGGGCACTATGGGTGGCAACAAATGCCAGATTCTTCTTCTTCCTACCTTCTGTTAACACGCAGGTATTTATAGCCCTGTGGTCAGACCAGAGAAGCTGTTGAGGAGTTAATAGGATGAGGTAACCCCCTTAGTAATGACATATTTTCATGCTTTTCAACCCAATACCATTCAGGGTTGAGGTAGCATTTTATTGTATTTATTTAGGATTTCTGCCCTGACTACTTCCATGAAGAGCATCACAGAAATTGCAACATAGAAATAAATCCGGGACAGGGACGATCTAGTGGCAATGAAATAGATGTTATCAGGTGTGTGAGATATTCTGGGCACTGAAAATTTTTTTTTCCTTTTTTCCCCACCTCTTCTTTTCTTCTTCTGGCCCCCACACAAAAATATAAGCACACTAAATTACATCACTGACATCTCCTGGCCATAAAAAGTGTTCAGATATAGAGGAACCCCCTGGCCCTGTCTGTACTGGGTCTTATGGTCCTTCCACTGCCCTTCCTTGGCCTGGCCTGCTGTGTGGCCACCTATGACTAAGCACTGAATATTCCCAGGTTGAAATCATGATCTTTCCTGTTTAGTTTGAGGGTGATGAGAAGCAGGTTGGCAGGGGAATGGCCACCATCCAAATGCCCAGCTCTGCCAAGGGCTTGTTTTCCTTGGGTTCTGGACCCTGGTAATAAATAATAATAGTAGAACCTCTCTTCTTACATTCGCTGTGTTAATTGAACTACCATCTACCCAGATATCAAAGCCAAAATTCTGTGTGGCATCACATGGTTCTTGCTCTTCCCCACGTTCAGTCCACCTTTGGTGGCCTAGAGCATTTCAGTAGGTCACATTCCTGGCAAATGTCTACTTATCTTTCAGCTATCAGCTCAGAGGTCATCTCTTCTCTATAGCCTTTCCTGAAACCTTGCACATCCTCTGGTAAAATTCGCCTTTCCTCTCTTTGTGTGTTTCCACACTATATTGTATATCCCTTGAAGGCATTGACTATTTTTGTTTAGTACTTTTGTTTTTGTGTCTGCCATGTGCCAGGCACTGCATTAGGTGGGTGCTGGGGGTATAGTAGTGGCCACAAAAGTCATGATTCTTGTCCTCCTAAGTCTTACAGTCATATGGGGGAGTTGGAATGCAAACAAATAAATACAGAAATATTTCATTGTGAAGTTTCATGAGTGCTATAATGTCCTCTGAAAAAGAATAATAAATGAGACATAATTTATTGGGAGGGAGGGTCTGGGAAGAAGTGACAAGTTCGGCTGAGACTGAAAGATAAGCAGCAGTCATCCAGGTGAAGAGTTGGGGGAAGAGCATCCCAGGCAGAGGAAACAAAGTGGAAGTCCCTGAGGTGGAAAGAACCTGAATTCTTCCGTAGCATGGCCCAGTGGGGCTGTACCATAGTGAAGGAGGTATAAAGGGGCACGGGATGAAATTGGAAGAGTGGGGACTTCCTTGGTGGTCCAGTGGTTAAGACTCCACGATTCCACTGCAGGGAGCACAGGTTTGATCCCTGGTCAGGGAACTAAGATCTTGCAAGCCGCGTGGCACAGCCAAAGGGAAAAAAGAAAGAAAGAAAGAAAGAAAGAAAGAAATTGGAAGGGTGGGCAGGGGCTGGTACACAGGGTTTTGTAGGCCATGTAACGAAGTATCCTAAGTGCAGTGTGGAGGCTTTGCAGATAAATTGGACAGGGCAGGGTATCAGTGAAGGAGAGGGTAGTGTCTCGTTCACCTTTGCATACCAGCTGTCTAGTAGAGAGTGCCTGCCACATACTATGGGTCCATCGAGTCTTTGTTTAATGAGTAATACTTGCCTGGCCTTCCTGCCACGATTGCCATGAAGATTAAAGAAGGTAAGATATGCTAAAGTGCTTTGCAAAATGTAAAATGTTAAACAAGTGTTATTCTAGATGTGATTCACTAGATTCTGTGCAGTGATGCTTACAGATGTTCACTACCACTGGGGGAAAAAAACCCCAAATCGTTAAACTAGCAAAATCTCTCTGGTGTTAGAGATAATTGTGTTGCCAGGAGAAGTATAGGTTTCTCTTCTGTGCTGAATTCACTCAATAAAATCTCCGAGCCTAAAGAATTCGTTATTGAAGAGCTGGATGAATTGTGAGGAATAGTACCTCTGAATTTGCATTTGGATGGGGCAAGGCTAATCAGGCTAATCACAGCAAGGTGTGGCTGCCACCAGCCGTGGCACCTGGTTTTCTAGACTGTGTTAAATAAAGTAAAAGATGTAACAAAATCATCAGTGTGCTGCTATTTTTTTTTTGCGGTACGCGGGCCTGTCACTGTTGTGGCCTCGCCCGTTATGGAGCACAGGCTCCGGACGTGCAGGCCCAGCGGCCATGGCCCACGGGCCCAGCTGCTTCGCGGCATGTGGGACCCTCCCGGACTGGGGCACGAACCTGCATCCCCTGCATCGGCAGGCGGACTCTCAACCACTGCGCCACCAGGGAAGCCCAGTGTGCTTCTATTTTTGTGTTAAATATTTAGTTCCCTATTTGAGCTGCAGGAACTTCAGACCAGGTGATTGATTTTAAAAAGCCCACCCTCTGTGCAGTGTTGGTGGGAGAATAAATTGTTAGAGCCCATTTGGAGGGCAGCTTGGAAGTCCTTATCAAAATGTAAAATTCACCTTTTGTCCCGGTGAATGTAGTCTAAAAAGGAACTGCACAAAAGTATATGTTACAAAGATGTTAGTTGCCTTGTTGTTGCCATTTTTTCACTGTCGATAATCATGATGTCCATCATGAGAGACTGGTTATATTAATAACGGTGTATATGCATTATGGAATGTATTTCATTAAGAAGAGTGAGATAGCTCTCTATATAATGACAGAGATTGATGTCCAAGATACATTTTAAGTGGGAAAAGAAAGGTGCAGAATGGTATTGTATGATCCCATCTGTACAACATAAAGAAGGGGAGAGTTATAGGATAGATAGATCTAACTTTGTAAATATGTATACTTACATATGCATAGACATTTTCTGGAATGATGCACATGAAACAATTATCAGTTGTTACTTGTGGATTAGGGATGGCTAGGGTTTTTTCATGTTCACTTGACACTTTTCTATACTGCTTGACTTGCTTACAACAAGCTATAATGCCTTTAAATAATAAACTTTAAATAAAACCTGTATTCCACACAATTCTTTTCTTGACACTATTATACTAAGAAATAAAAGGTGTAATAGTGGTTGAGGTGAGAGGTCAGGTCTGAAGCACCAGAGGCAGAGTTTGGGCAAATCTAAGGCCTCAGAAAGCTACCAGGGAATCATCATGACCAGGAGGCTTGGGGGGTGGTGTGGGGTGGGTGTGGCTCTGTTTAAAGCTTAATGCTAAGAAAGTGAGATAAAATTAGGTAAAAATCAGGATTTTGTTAGGGTTTTTTTTTGTTTTTTTGTTTTTTTTTTGCGGGACGCGGGCCTCTCACTGTTGTGGCCTCTCCTGTTGCGGAGCGCAGGCTCAGTGGCCATGACTCACGGGCCCAACCGCTCCGCGGCATGTGGGATCTTCCCGGACCGGGGCACGAACCCGTGTCCCCTGCATTGGCAGGCGGACTCTCAACCACTGCACCACCAGGGAAGCCCAGGTTTTTTTTTTTTTTGATGAAGCAATTTTAAGTACGTCATTAGTTTTGATCTGTGGGCATTTTAAAACCTAAGTTGCATAGTAATTGTATTTTAGGACACAATTAAACAATTAAGTGTCTCAGTGTCTGGATAAATAGTTCTTGTTCTTGTTCAACTTGTTTAAATATTGTAAGTGAATGCTAGGCTACAGTTTCTCGAGCTTTTTGCTTAAGGACCTGAGGAGGAATGCAGGTATAGTCTTAAGTTTGAAGTGGAGAAGATTTAAGTTGACTATATTTACGTAATAAAGTTTTGATTAAATTAAATCCTCAAATGCTTCAGGTTCATTTTAGCCCACTCTCTCCCCACCAAAAGAAGGCTTTTGCCTGAGCTACAAGAGGTAAATGGAATTTCTAGCTGAATGTCCTCTTGATTTGGTGTAATGAATATTTCCTTCACTCAACTGTGTGCATGTAGAGACGAGTCACTAGCCAGTCTTAACTGACCCTGGTTCTCTAATATTTGGAATTTTAGCCAGGTGATGGATGGTAGAAGACTTAAAAATGGGTTAAGAAGCAAGACATGTTTTACTCTAGGATGTATAATTGTATGTGTAATTGGGCGGGTGGCAGAGGCTGGAGTGAGAAAGGCTAAGCAATTTCAGGCTGTAGATTGGTGTAGAAGGACTGGAATCATAAAGAGTGCAACTTTTGAGAGATGTTTCTGGTTGGCGAAACCGTAGAGCATGAGGAGTTGCCTGGAGTGTGGCTTTAGACTGAACCTGAACCTGGACCTGGAAGTTATGCTTAGAGAACCAGACAGGAAGATTCTTGTCTTTGCTAGTGATCAGAGAAGCTGTAAGAAACAGCCCCACCTTGGACTAGGCATAAAGGAGGGGGAAACTGGGACAAGAAACAGAAATCCTAGAAAGACAGAGAAGGTCCTGAGCGACAAATGGGCTGAACTTTGTATCTGCTGAGAGCCAGAAGTTGACTGCCCTGTGTAGAAAATGTTGCTGAGAGGCCTCACTCCATAGTAAAGTGTTCTGATTTGACTAAGGTCGAGGAAGAGAAGAGAACAAATAATAACGGCTATCATTTATCCAGTACTTGCTGTGTGCTTCTTCCAAGTGCCTTACATGCATTAAAAAAATAAATTTATTTTATTTATTTATTTTTGGCTGCACTGGGTCTTCGTTGCTGCATATGGGCTTCCTATAGTTGTGGCGAGTGAGGGCTACTCTTCATTGCGGTGCGTGGGCTTCTCATTGTGGTGGCTTCTCTTGTTGTAGAGCATGGGCTCTAGGCACGTGGGCTTCAGTAGTTGTGCTCATGGGCTCTAGAACGCAGGCTCAGTAGTTGTGGCGCATGGGCTTAGTTGCTCCACGGCATGTGGGATCTTCCTGGACCAGGGCTCGAACCCGTGTCCCCTGCCTCGGCAGGCGGATTCTTAACCACTGTGCCACCAGGGAAGTCCTGTTACATGCATTTTTAATTGGTAACTGATAGAGCCTAGATCCAAGGCAGTCCTGCTCTAGTGACCTTGCTGTGGTACTAATGAGGAAATGAAACGATCTCAAGGCAGTAAGAAGGCAGAAGGCTTGAATAAACAGTTGATGGATAAGCGAAATGGAATTTTGTGGCCACAATTCTGGATTCTTCCTAAATTTAAGTAATTTAGTGAGTATCTTTTGTGTGAAAGACACTGCTAGGTGTCACAAGTGGGACTAAGAGGAATCAGAAGTAAATACTGTCCTCCCCACAGCTAATCTCTGAGTAAGTTAAAACGTGTAGAAATAACCGTGACCCAAGCTAGTGTTAGATACACATGATAAGAGAGGTTTAGAATACCATAGGAGTTAGGCAAAGGTGAGGAGGTGGCACCTGAGGTAGACCGGGTAGTATGGGGTAGGTTCTTCTATAGTTGTTGATGTTAAGAGATATGATTTCAGGCAGCAAAGTACAAGGTACATTTGAGAAAATGAGAAAAGGTGTCATGCCAGGCCTGTTATATGCATTATATGCATTGTCTCATTAAATCCTCATAACAACCCTTTATTGACCAAATGATTTAATGTCAAAACCAGGACACTTTTAATCAAATGGCATTAGTCTAGACAGAGACTGATCCAGGAAAACCAAGACATATGAGGCAGTTGGTATTATCCTCATTTAACAAACAAGGAAAACGAGGCTCTTAAGTCACATAGCAGGGCGTGATAGAGCCAGGACTTGAATCCAACTCTGGCTCACAAACTAAGAGGTCCATACTTCATTCTGCAAGCAGTGGGGGCGGAGGGGGGGAATTGAAGGGCTTTTTGCAGAGAATGTCATGGTTAGAACTATGTAAGGCAGATGGGAAGGAGATACTGGAATTGCAGAGATTAGTTAGGAGATCGCTGAAAGAGATTCAGGTAGAACAGTGTGAGGGCCTGGATATAAGAAGTTAATTTGGGGGAATTAAAGGAAGGGATAAATGTGAGAGCCGTCACAAAGGAAGGCATGACAAAGCTTGATTACTGGTCAACTTTGGAGGGAGAAGAGTAAAGGACAACTCAGGATTTCAAATTATTTAGTGAAAACGTTGTTAACCAGAAGTAGCCATTGTAATGTAGAAAGGTAATGTGAGTTTTCATTAGCATTCTAGACTAAGAGGAAATCTGCTTCTCAGTGCAGTTGACTTACTGGGTTATAATCAACAAATTATTTAACCCTCCTTTGCCAATATTTACTCACCTGTAAAATGTAGTGTTATCTGTCACTAAAAAGCCCCTGAAATAGCACAGCTTGTCTGAATGGTTTTTTTTACCTCCATCTTTTCAAAATTTGAGAGCTTGTGCTCAGTAATGTGAAATTGAATCCCAGTGTTGAATACATTCGTTTTTATATTATATCAGCAAAACAATAATCATAATATTGATAATGATGTGTTGTCTCCCTCTTCTGAACTTCTGCCTCTGTTACCGCCTTTAACTAACTGCCAGATGAATTCTAATGCCCGCCTTATAATATCTTTTCTATCATTGTCTTAAACTGTTTCTTAAAATCTTTATTATGGTTTAACTTGTTGAAATGTTTATCTTAGCTCCCCAGATAGAGTGTAAAATACTTGAGGGACAGGAACATACATGTTCCTAATGCCTTAAATAGAAGCACCCGGGAAATAGTTATTGATTTGATTTGACCAGTTCATATGGTACAATATGACTGCTCTCCTTTTGTTTTGTCCATTATACTTTATTAATATGGCCTCAAATAGTATTGAGTTTTTGGCAGCTACATCTTACTATGAGCTTGTAATGAGCCTAAGGCCTACTTCTTACTCCAAGTATGTCTATGTCTGTCTGTCTCTTTCTCTCTTTTTAATTATTTTTATTTACAAAAACCTTTCTATCTAGGCTTTTACTTAAACATTAATGTAGTTAAATTTTTATTTGTTTGTCTTGTTAGTTTTTGCATTATTATTATATATATTTTATGAATATCTTTATCCAAGTAATTAATAAAATTTTGCTTGGTGTATTAGTTTTCTGTTGCTGCATAATAAATTACCACAAACTTCGCGGCTCAAAACAATACCCATTTATTATCTCACAGTTTCTGTGAGTCAAGTCTTTCATGGCTTGGCTAGGTCCTTTGCTCAGTCTCTCAGGCTGCAATCAGTGTGTTGGTTGGGACCACAAGTCTCATCTGAGGCCTTGGGGTTTTCTTCCAAGCCTACATGGCTGTTGGCAGAATTTAGTTCTTTAGTTGGTTGTAGGATTGAGGCCTTCAGATCCTAGGGGCCACCTGTAGTTCCCTGCCACATGGCTGTCTCCAAAGGCACTTTACAACATAGCAGCTTAGTTCTTCAAGGCCAGCAAACCATAAAGTCTTTATGTCACCACAGCAAGAAGGAATTATAGTAATCATGGGAGTGACATCCATCATCCTTGCTGTGTTCTGTTGGCTAGAAGCTACTCACAGGTCCCACCCACACTGAAGGCAAGGGCATGAACACCAGGAGGTACGAATGATTGGAGGTGGTCTACAAGTGACTGCTACACTTGGCATAGAGCTGAATGAGGCTAATTGAAGACGTGCAACTTACCATTAAGACATTAAGGGACACTTACTGAGTAAGGCTGCTCTAACAGCTGTGACTCTAACTTTATTGTCATCCAGTGAATGTTTTTTTTTCCATCTTGCTTACAAAGATATAATGAGAGGTGATGTTCAGTAATTTGCCTAATATCATTCATCATGTGGGGCCTTCCACTGAGACAAAGAGCACTGGAGCAGTAGACTTGTGGAGATGGAGATTCCGGTTTGGATGCCTATAGGTATCCAAGTAGAGATTCATCTCCCCCAGGTCTGGGGCTTACTAGAGGGTTTGGGCTGTGTAATAGAGATTTGGGAGTCTTTCATATAAAGATGGTAAATGGAGTCTAGGGTGTGTGTATAGTTTGAGAGGGGAAAGGTGCCAAGGGTGAAGTTCTGGGGAAACCCAAGTACTTTGAGTGAGTCCCCTGACCTCCCAATTTAACAACCCAAATGAAAAAGGAAACAAGTTATGCCACTTCAGAGGAAAAGTTGTATTATTTTTGTTTGCTTCTGTCTTCAGTCCCATCTCTTCCTGTCTATTCTAGGTAGCATGTATCCAATTATCCCCCTTTTCTTCTGGTATCTTTTCTTTCTTTCCACTGGACCCATTCGCTAGACTATCCATAAATGTTGTGGTCTCCCTTTGCTGTGCCCTCTAGCTACTAATACCTATCTAGCAAGCAGCCTAACCTTTCTGGGCCTCAATTTTCTCAAAGATTGAGTGGCAAAATATAGGGAGAAGGTTATGATTTTTAAGAAGCCTCTTTCAGATCTAAATTCTGTTCTGCCACCTTATTTTTCTCCCCCTTTCCCTTTTTGGTTCTGTTGACAGTTCAGTTCCTTTTTGAAACTTCCCTCCCTTGGCCACAGAGTTGTTGTACTCTGCTAGTTCTCTTTCTGCCTGCCTCTCCTGCTGTTGCTTCCTTCTGCCCCCTAATTATATCCATATTTGGGAGTGTTCTTTGCCTTTTCTCCCTTTATATTCTCTCCCTGTGAAATTTTGTCTTCTCTTCTGGCTTTACCTCTTTTGGTTTTTGATTATAGAAGTAACACATGATTACATGTTTATCTTAAAAAAATAATACAGAAGCATCGTGAGTAAGAAGTGAAAGTTCTCTTTCAACCTCCTCCTTAGAGGTAACCACCATTATCATGTTGGTGTCCTACCTTCCAGGTGTTGAGTCACAAACCCATAAACTTAGCTCTAAACTCTACTTTTTCACCTATAACTGCAGTCTGAATACCCTTAACTTGAATGCTCTACTATCAGCCTATCAAATGAGTTAGCTGAATGACTTTGGGCATGTGGTTGATGTGATTCTTTCTGTGGTTGTTTCTATTCTGTGGTTCTTTCATTGTCTAATATGTATTTATTTTTGTGTCCCCATCGCATTAAAGATATTCCTTATATGTTTGGTTGATCCTATTATTTTATGGCTGATAAGCTCTCATTAGTACTCCTTCCCAGTTCTAATCCCAAAGAAGTAGAATAACCCTCTGTCAAAACTTTAGATGAAAAGGTGGATGACTGGGTATAGGGCCCAGTCACTGGGAACCAGAACTTGTGAGCGGTTAGGTGAGTAAGAGGAAGCATGGGGATTTGTTGGAGGAGAATAAAGTGATGGATAGTTTATTGGAAACTTTGATCAGTAAATTAAAGCCAGGGTTCTAACGTTAAAGAAAAACATCATGGGCTCTGAAACTTAAATATCTTAATCTAAAATATTAGCTACCAGAATCACTATTTGTGTGAAAACATTGTTTTGGCTCTGAAAAAGATATATGGATAAGCTCTGCAGCGTAATGGGTCACTTTACAAAAGTATTTTCCGCTGTATGTTTATTAAACGCAAATTTACTGGTAAGGTCATGCCTTTTGAGAATCCAGATCGCCAGTGGAAGTTGATTACTCCATGTCATTTTTTTTTTTTTTTTTTTTGTGGTACGCGGGCCTCTCACTGTTGTGGCCTCTCCCATTGCGGAGCACAGGCTCTGGACGCACAGGCTCAGTGGCCATGGCTCACGGGCCTAGCCGCTCCACGGCATGTGGGATCTTCCCGGACCGGGGCACAAACCCGTGTCCCCTGCATTGGCAGGCGGACTCTCAACCACTGCGCCACCAGGGAAGCCCACTCCATGTCATATTAATGAAGCTGTGTCATAAGCAGATGACACACTGAAAATTGCAGGTCTCTGTATAAGCTTAATTACAAAGGAATTGAGGGTTACCTCAATGTCTGGAGGCATTTCTGGTTTTCACAACTGCGGGGGATGTTACTGGCATCTAGTGGGTAGAAGTCAGGAAAACTGCTAAATATCCTATAATGCCCCCCACAGCAAAGGTCCGCCCCCTACAACAAAGAATGATCTGACCCAAGATGTCAGCAGTGCTGAAGTTGAGAAACCAGGGAATTTGGGGTTGAGAGAGATCCATGGAGGTGGTCATTGATGCCCCTTTGTATTTATGCTGATGTCCTGTAATTCTTAACCTTGGAAGATAATGACGATTGTTTGGATTCCAGTGATAGTAGCATAAATATCAGATAAAAGACCCTTATTTGCTTTTCTAGCTATTCTAATTATTTGAATACTAAAGGAAATTATTCCCAAACTTTGTCAATACTCATTTTTTCAAGGGAAACTTATTGCCAGAACACTTAAAGAGAGATAAACAAGAATGCTAAGACCTGATGCAGTTTTCAGTTATTGCTCTGGTGTTTTAATTCTTAATCCTAAATACTGCAGGTGACCTTATCTTAAACTGAGATATAGCTCAGGAGTTTAAGTTGCATTGCCCAAGGTCACATAGTGATTTAATCAACCCTGGGCCAGAAATCAGGTCTCCTGATTTCTAGGCTATTGTTCCTTCAGTTCTGCCATCTCTTCTGTGTTGCTGCTTTTCCTGAAGAGCACAATCAAGTATGTCAAGATTGGATAGTCTTAGGTGCTGGGCATTTTGCAGATTTTTGCAAGAATATTCAACCTCACCAGTTATCTAAAAAAAAGCAACAAAAATAACCTAAAATACTGCAGCGTAAAACTCAAGGAGTTATACTTCTCCACCAGTTAACATGGATGCAATATTACACAAATGGGGGGTGGAGCTTAAAGGAAGTGGTAGGGTAAAAGGACTGTTAGCATAATATAGCTGGATGGCATTTCTCTAAGCTACCATTTTGAAAAATGTTGCCTTTTGGACTGACTCCCAAGCTCCATTTGGCTAGCACTTTGGAATTTTAAATGGGTAAAAAATATGATTTTCCGTTGCTCCCAGCTGCCCTGCATGGTTTAATAGACGAGTATTTATTTATTTATTTATTTATTTATTTAACATCTTTATTGGAGTATAATTGCTTTACAAGGGTATGTTAGTTTCTGCTTTATAACAAAGTGAATCAGTTATACATATACATATGTTCCCATATCTCTTCCCTCTTGCGTCTCCCTCCCTCCCACCCTCCCTATCCCACCCCTCTAGGTGGTCACAAAGCACCGAGCTGATCTCCCTGTGCTATGTGGCTGCTTCCCACTAGCTATCTATTTTACGTTTGGTAGTGTATATATGTCCATGCCACTCTCTCACTTTGTCACAGCTTACCCTTCCCCCTCTCCATATCCTCAAGTCCATTCTCTAGTAGATCTGTGTCTTTATTCCCATCTTGCCCCTAGGCTCTTCATGACCTTTTTTTTCCCCTTGGATTCCATATATATGTGTTAGCATACAGTATTTGTTTTTCTCTTTCTGACTTCACTATGTATGACAGACTCTAGGTCCATCCACCTCACTACAAATAACTCAATTTCATTTCTTTTTATGGCTGAGTAATATTCCATTGTATATGTGTGCCACATCTTCTTTATCCATTCATCCGATGATGGGCACTTAGGTTGCTTCCATGTCCTGGCTATTGTAAATAGAGCTGCAACGAACATTTTGGTACATGACTCTTTTTGAATTATGGTTTTCTCAGGGTATATGCCCAGTAGTGGGATTGCTAGGTTGTATGGTAGTTCTATTTGTAGTTTTTTAAGGAACCTCCATACTGTTCTCCATAGTGGCTGTATCAATTTACATTCCCACCAGCAATGCAAGAGTGTTCCCTTTTCTCCACACCCTCTCCAACATTTACTGTTTCTAGATTTTTTGATGATGGCCATTCTGACTGGTGTGAGATGATATCTCACTGTAGTTTTGATTTGCATTTCTGTAATGATTAATGATGTTGAGCATTCTTTCATGTGTTTGTTGGCAATCTGTATATCTTCTTTGGAGAAATGTCTATTTAGGTCTTGTTTTTTGATATTGAGCTGCATGAGCTGCTTGTAAATTTTGGAGATTAATCCTTTGTCAGTTGCTTCATTGGCAAATATTTTCTCCCATTCTGAGGGTTGTCTTTTGGTCTTGTCTATGGTTTCCTTTGCTGTGCAAAAGCTTTGAAGTTTCATTAGGTCCCATTTGTTTATTTTTGTTTTTATTTCCATTTCTCTAGGAGGTGGGTCAAAAAGGATCTTGCTGTGATTTATGTCATAGAGGGTTCTGCCTATGTTTTCCTCTAAGAGTTTGATAGTTTCTGGCCTTACATTTAGATCTTTAATCCATTTTGAGCTTATTTTTGTGTATGGTGTTAGGGAGTGATCTAATCTCATACTTTTACATGTAGCTGTCCAGTTTTCCTAGCACCACTTATTGAAGAGGCTGTCTTTTCTCCGCTGTGTATTCTTGCCTCCTTTATCAAAGATAAGGTGACCATATGTGCATGGGTTTATCTCTGGGCTCTCTATCCTGTTCCATTGATCTATATTTCTGTTTTGGGGCCAGTACCATACTGTAATAGACGAGTATTTAAAAGGGAATAGGGCTTCCCTGGTGGCGCAGTGGTTGAGAGTCCGCCTGCCGATGCAGGGGACGTGGGTTCATGCCCCGGTCCGGGAGGATCCCGCATGCCGCGGAGCGGCTGGGCCCGTGAGCCATGGCCGCTGAGCCTGCGCGTCTGGAGCCTGTGCTCCGCAACGGGAGGGGCCACAGCAGTGAGAGGCCCGCGTACTGCAAAAAAAAAAAAAAAAAAAAAGGAATAGAACCAGCATTGATTTGCATTATGAACTTAGGAAATATACTTAGTTTCTTCATATGCTCAGTTCCTTCATAAAGTAAATGGAGGATGTTAATGATAAAAGTAGTTAATTTTTAAAAATATTGCAGATATCTTTTACTGAGGATTAAGAACATCCAAAGGTACAATGCTATTGATAGAACCACAAAGGTTGGAAGGGTATGAGGTTTGTAAATTGTAATAACAACAACAACATAAGAAGTTCTTTACACACATTATCTCAAATTATCATAATTACCTTACAAAGTGGGCCATGTTATGTTATTTTACAGATGAGAGAAATGAAACTCACAGAGTTATTCTGGATGGAATGTACAACTATTTATTTCCTACAGGTAGTTAATATTTATTGAGTCCTTACAATTTGCCAGGTACTGTTCTAAGCCCTTTACACACATTATTAAACTTCAGTACAGTGCTATAAGGTGAATATTGTTATTCCCGTTTTAAAATTGAGGAACCTGAGGTAAAGAGAGGTTAAATAACTAGCTTTTATAGCTAATAAGAAGTGCCTGATATGGATCGAGATATGCTCTAAGTGGAAAACACCCACTGGATTTCAAAGAATTAGTATGATAAAAAATATAAAGTATTTCAATAATTTTTAAAATTGATTACATGTTGAAGTGATAACATTTTGAATATATTGGGTTAAATAAAATCTATTATTAAAATTAATTTCATCCTATTTCTTTTTACTTTTCTTAACATGGCTTCTAGAAAATTTAAAGTTAACATATGTGGCTGGCATAAAGTTAAAATTTAAAGTTGACATAAAGTTAACATATGTTTTTTTTTTTTGCGGTACGCAGGCCTCTCACTGCTGTGGCCTCTCCCGTTGTGGAGCACAGGCTCCGGACGCACAGGCTCAGAGGCCATGGCTCACGGGCCCAGCCGCTCCGCGGCATGTGGGATCCTCCCGGACCGGGTCACGAACCCGCGTCCCCTGCATCGGCAGGCGGACTCTCAACCACTGCGCCACCAGGGAAGCCCAACATATGTTTTTATATTTCTGTTAGATGACACTGCTCTAGAGAGTTTTATCAGGCTAGCTCCTGTGGGTGGGTGATATCTTACCCTATTATGTACATGAAGCTAAAAGCTGAGGAAGGCAAAAATATTAAATACCTTCTAAAGTTTGGTGCTGTCACCAGTAAGTCTCTAAGGGGGAACTTCAGGGCTATTCTCTAATGCTTGCATTAAGGGGTGGGGAGGGAAGATGCTTTTAAACTTATGTAAGTTCTAAAGTTTTAGTCCTGTGCACATCTAATGAATAACTGTGGAAGACACTGTGTTGACAGTATGGCTCCGATAAAAATCAGTGACTTGGACCTTGCCACCAAGAAGCTTATTATCTACTGATAGTGAAAGAACCTGTACCCACGAGACTCTACATAAAGTCATATGTAATGAGTGGTAGAATAGAAACAAAGGGCTTAGAATCTTAGGAGGACAAGAAGTAATTTGCAGTTGTGGTGAGGAAGAGGGAAGGCTCAGGAAGGAGGTGACATTTGAGCTGGTTGGAGAAAGATGGATAGGATTTTAATAGATGTCCCCTCTGTACTCCCAATGACATGCAGAAATTGGTGACAGTTCATTGAGCTGGCATGGTTTTCTGCTCACCAGACGGAAGCTCTGTGTGGCACAAGATGGAGAGAGGTCCTGTACATTGAAATGGGGATTTGTTAAGGACCCGTTTGTGTTGCTGTGCCTTCCTTTGGCAGATCCTTTTCTTGCACAGACATGGAAACTTCCGCTTACGGAACAGCCTACTTATCTAAGTCTTTTGATTTCTAATCTCCTGGATTAGCTAGAGAGCAAGTGTTGCTTAAGCACGTATCTCGTGCCCGTGCATATATTTTTAAGTATGTATAGATGGATGGGCAGGCAGATAAATTGTTTTTAAACTGTGGTTACAATGGACCAACCTTGAAATTTACATTTAACACCAATTTGTTCTTATAAATTGTTGTCTAATCTCTCAAGAAAATAATTGTAGCTCTTTCCATGGGGAGGAGTAAGTAAGGGGGTAGAAAGAGACCAGAAATGTTATTCTAACAGAAGCTTCTCTACCTTGAAATGGAAGAAGTAGAAAATAAAATCATCCCCTCTCCCACCACCAATACCACTGTGTTTAATTCTCTCCTGTCCTTCCACCTACCAATTGTGCATCATATTGACTGGTTTTGGTTTTGTGTGGAAGTCATTTGGCATTAAAAGACTGTGGGGCGGTGGTGGGGTGTGTGTGAAGAATACTGCTTTCAAGATAAAATCCGAAAGGAAAGAACTCTATAGCTTTAAGTGGTGGGGAGTCTCCACTCTATACTTGCAGGGCCTTTGTCTTCTAGGAAGGTTTTGTTTGTTTGTTTGTTTGTTTTATGCTAATAGAGTTTTGCCGCATTAATGTACTAGATGCTGCAGTGACCCCTTCCTGCTCTCCAGAGGATACCATACAGTTCATTAGTTTTTCCTTTCAGAGTCCAAAATGGTAAAGCTACAAAGGGATGCTGTTGTAGAATGTTAGTGTAACTAAGTCCCTTAAAAATGATAATCCATCTCTTCTCTTAAAAATATTAATGTCATTCATTTTTATTGTAACCAGTTTTTAAAAATTAGAAAATACAAATAAGGGACAAAGAAAAATTTTAACATCCCAAATTTTAAAAAAAGAGAACATTTTTAACACCCATGTGTGTAGGCTTCTAGGTTGTGTGTATAACTTTAGCAATAAAATGAATTGTACCACTTTATAAACCACCTTTTTTCGTTTTTACATCATGGACCTATTTCTCTATTGTCATCTCTTCATTTACAATAACACTTCTGAATGCCCCATTGTATTGTTGTACCATGATTGATTTAACCAATCCCTTGTTGTACATTTGTTTCCAGTTGTTGTCTATCATTACCAGTGTCACCATGAACATCCTGAGAGTTAAATCGTTGGTCATGTCCTTCACTGATGAATACTTTTATTTTACAGAATTGGCGTGGTTTTGTTTTTCTTAAGGCTTCTAATGAGCTATTCAGTCACCCCAGCCCTTAATTCCCTTGAGATGCTGTAAGCATAGCCATTGGCTGCTTCTGAATACAGGTTGCTTATTGTGACGACCTTGGTTTATTTTTCTCTAACTTTTTTTTTCAGAAATTCATCTGGATTTGACTCAACTTTTTATCTTCTTTTCTCTACTTTTAATCATATACTCCATACCCCAAAGACAGTTCAACCTACCAACTATTAAACTGACTTTCAACACGGCAGGTTTCTTTCTTTTTTTAATCTTTAATGAAGGAAAACCCTACTTTTATTTCCCCAGAGATAGAAATCTCAATTTATGTTCAAGCAGAGAAAACTTGTTAATTAAAACTGTCAAAGTGGAGTGAGCTTTGCGAATTTAATATATGTTGCATCAGTTGATGGGGGCAGGGGTTGAAATAGGAAATAATTCCCAGGTACTTTTGTGATTCAGTTATGATGACACTAATCTTCTGTTAGATCTTCAAACTGCAGATTTTGATGAAACCAAAACTGATCTGAATGTGTGGAGAACTGCACCACTACCTCCAAGGTGTCTTAGCTCTTTGGGCCTTATCCTGTTGCCTTCACTCTCAGACAACCTGCTTTAGAGCTAGTATTTTTTTGTTTGCTTGTCTTGCTTTTTTAAAAAATATCTTTATTGGAGTATAATTGCTTTACAATGTTGTGTTAGTTTCTGTTGTACAACAGAGTGAATCAGCTATAAGTATACATATATCCCCATATCCCTTCCCTCTTGTTTTACTGTGTTTGTTTGTTTGTTTTCAGTTTAGGGGCAATGTGGACATAACACACAATAGCATAGCTCTTTTAGTTACTATGCACATTGCATTATGCTGTTTTCCTCACTCATAAATCTAGGATAAGACTGAAATTATAGAATTATGGTCAAAATACTCTGCAAAAAACCAAAGGAGAGCAGATGTATAAGGAAATAACATAAACAACCATTACAAGATTAAAAATATATGTGTAAGAAATATTTTGACAGCAATGTCCCTTACCTTCCTAGTAAACTATATATTTCTTTTAAAAATGTTACTTTTTGTTTTGTACTAGAGCCATACCACTTTCAGAAGGGCACCACTTTGTATTTCCAGTTCAAATTAGCCTGTCATCTAAGATTCCTAGAATCCTGTTGGCTTACATTTGATTTAGTCCAGCCTCTGACTCAGGCTAGCAGTCCACTCACCCTGCAGTGGCCTCAGCGGGTGATTGTTCCAAATACCCCACATGTAGTGGTTCTGGAGTGGGGCTGCCCGAATTTGAATTCTAGTTTTGATACTTCACTAGCTGTGGTTATAGCCTTGGGCAGATTATTTAACCCCTGTGTACATTACTTCTCTCATCTGTGACATGGGGATAATGGTACCTACCTCACAAGACTGTTGTGATGATTAAATCAGATAACGTATAGTACTTATTATATCTTCTAGCACTTTCTTGTTGCTCTTACCGCTATTGGTATTTCACTGTCATGAAGATTGAAATGTTTGAAAATCCTTCTTTATTTTGATCTGAAATATCTATCTTTGTAATCTCTAACCACTGTGCTGCACAGAAAGAAAAAAATCTAACCCTTTCCCTACTTGCCAGACATTCAGATATTGGACAGGTAGGGACACAGTGTGAAAGCACGTTGTAAATTGTAAAATGCCATGCTACCTCCAAAGGAGTATTTAATATTATCATTATATCGTGGTCTACACTATAATTATTATTATTATTTTAAAATTTATTTATTTATTTATTTATGGCTTCGTTGGGTCTTCATTGATGTGCAGGGGATTTCTCTAGTTGCGGCGAGCGGGGGCTACTCTTCTTTGCGGTGCGCGGGCTTCTCATTATGGTGACTTGTCTTTGTTGCGGAGCACTGGCTCTAGGCATGCGGGCTTCAGTAGTTATGGCACATGGGTTCAGTAGTTGTGGCTCGCGGGCTGTGGAGCGCAAGCTCAGTAGTTGTGGCGCATGGGCTTAGTTGCTCCACGTCATGTGGGGTCTTCCTGGACCAGGGCTCGAACCTGTGTCCCCTGCATTGGCAGGCGGATTCTTAGCCACTGTGCTACTAGGGAAGTCCCTACACTAATTATTATCTAATGTGTCCCTTGCATCTGCCACATTGTATGTTCTCCAGGCTAAATATTTTGCGCTCCTTCTAGTGTTGTTCATATAACAAGATTTCTAGATATTTAATCATCTTAGTTGCCTTACTTGGGATATACTCTAGTTTATTCATGTGTCCTTTAAAACATGGCCCCTAGGACTTGAACTTGGTCCTCTATATGCAGTCAGATTAGTGCAGAGCACAATGATAATATTTACCTCCACCTGCCCTTAAAAAATATATACTTCGTCATGAAGTGGAAAATTGTGTTGGTTTGAGGGAATATTATCATTGTGTTGGCTAAAGGGCCTTTTCTTTTTAATTAATTAATTAATTTGGCTGTGTCGGGTCTTAGTTGCAGCATGCAGGATCTTCATTGCGGCATGCGGGATCTTTTAGTTGTGACGCATGGGCTCCAGAGCACGCGGGATCTTTCATTGTGGCACGTGGGCTCTAGAGCACGCGGGCTCAGTAGTTGCAGTGCATGGGCTTAGTTGCCCCATGCATGTGGGATCTTAGTTCCCTGACCAGGGATTGAACCCACGCCACCTGCACTGGAAGGTGGATTCTTAACCACTGGACCACCAGGGAACTCCCTAAGGGCCTTTTCAAGTGAACTCCCATTAAACCTGTTGAATATTTTAAAACTTGCCTTCACTTACTTTTTCACCATTTTTTGAGCCCTTTTCTTTGTGCCAGGCATGGTGCTGTGTGCTTGGGATACAATATGGTGGGCTCCACCTTTGTCTCTATTGTATTTCAGTCCCTAGCACAGCCTGTTGATATTTCTGGATTCCAGTTTTGTTTGAAACCAGATTAGCTGAGTCTCTATGTTTTATATCATTCATAAACTTGATCAACATGCTTCCTCTGTGTTCCCTAACTTGTTGGGTTAAAAATGGTGTCTCAGTTGTGTCAGTACAGAGCCCTGAGATGAGCGGCTAGATCTCCTTTTGTGAGGTGGACATTGATTCGTTAATTAGTGCTCTTTAAAAAAAAACCTTGGGACTTCCCTGGTGGTGCAGTGGTTAAGAATCCGCCTGCCAATGCAGGGGACACGGGTTCAAGCCCTGGTCTGGAAGATCCTGCATGCTGCGGAGCAACTAAGCCCGTGCGCCACAACTACTGAGCCTGCGCTCTAGAGCCCACGTGCCACAACTGCTGAGCCTGCGCGCCACAACTACTGAAGCCCGCGCGCCTAGAGCCCATGCTCCGCAACAAGAGAAGCCACCACAATGAGAAGCCCATGTACCGCAACGAAGAGTAGCCCCTGCTTGCTGCAACTAGAGAAAGCCCACACCCAGCAAAGAAGACCCAGTGCAGCCAAAAATAAATAAATAAATAAGTAAATTTATATAAAAAGACCTTTTTCTTTTTTTTTTTTTTTTTTTGCCTGCACTATGCAGCTTGCGGGATCTTAGTTCCCCAACCAGGGATCAAGCCTGGGACCCAGCAGTGAAAGCGCCGAGTCCTAACCACTGGATCACCAGGGAATTCCCGTAAAAAATCTTTTTAATTTGAAATAATTATGGATTCAGAGGATGTTGCAAAGAAATGTATAGAGAAGTCCGTGCACACTTCCTTCCAGCTTCTCCCAGTGTTACCGTCTCACCCAACTATAGTACAGTATCAAAATCAAGAAATTGAACTTGGTACGATCTGTAGAGCTTAATTCAGATTGTGTGTGTGCATGTGTGTGTGTGTTTAGCCCTATGAAATTTTATCATACGTGTGGCCTTGTGTAACCACCACCACGATCAAGATACTTAACTCTGGCATCAGTGCAAGACTCCCTTTTTCTACCCCTTTATGGCCACATCTCTTCCCCCTCCCGCATGTCTACCCCCTTGCCAACTGTTCTCCTTCTCTATAATTATGTTGTTTCACGAATGTCACATAAATGGAATTGTGCAGTGTGTATCCTTTTGAGATTGTTTTATTTTTACTCAGTGCAATTTCCTTGTGGTTCATCCAAGTTGTTGCATGTATCGATAGTTTGTTCCTTTTTGTTGCTGAATAACATTCCATTAGCATTCTTTTTGAGTATTCCATTAGTATTCTTTTTGAGTAAGGTTATTCAATCAATCATAAATCAACCTATCTGTATAACAGTGCAGAGCACATCCCGCTGTCTCATGTGAATGTATTCTACAGGGGAAAACACTTAGTGGCATTACCTCAATCTACCAGTCTCACTACCTGATCATTGCTCATAACCATAAGTTTAATACCCCATTGTAGACTGTTTTTCATCAAGATCAGCAGTCTTTGATTTCTGAGCTGTTTTAGAAATATCTGACTTTTGAAAATTGGGCTGTTAGTTGTCCAGTTATAGTCTTCCTTCATTTTTGTAGTTGGCTGTGATTTTTCAGAGATACCAGTAGTGGCTTCTCAATCAGGAATGTTGGGTATCTCAGTAGCAGGCGGTATTCTTGATGTGGGCCAACAGACCCAAACTGATTTGAAACTGTTTGCTTGTCTCAATATTTCAATATCTGTTGGGCTCTGACAAACTACTGTTCACATCTGTGCCACCATTTTCAATTTGAAAATGATCCTTATCATTTAAGACGGAATCAAAATAGGAACTGAGTCAGTCATCCCACTGGTGTTCTTGCTCCCTCACTTGCTCTCTTTGTCACCTGTTCACATATATCTTCTATTTAGGGTTGATGATCTTACCTCGAAAAATCTGAGCTTGCTATAGCTACATTAGTTCCTGTAGCCTACCAGCATGTTTCCTGTGTAGCTACATTGGGTTCTTTACTCATTTCTCCTTTGTTCCTTTCAGGATCATGGGCGATTGATGATATTATGAGAACTTTCCCCTTGAAATCTTTTATTCCTCTTAAACAGTAGTCCACTTAAGAGTCACTATGGTCTCTTGTAGAAACGTCCATCCTGAATATCTGGGGAATATCTTGGTACCTATCACACTTTTTTGTTCTTGGTCATTACCCAACAGTACTTAAGATGATATCATGGCTGTATCGCCTAAAGTTTCTTTAACTTCTACTTTTACCAATCAGTTCTTCTTTCTTGGTCAAACTTACAGAGTTGTAGTTCCTCTTGCTGCTTCCTCAGCCTCCTAAAGGATGAAATTTCCCTCTTATAAGTTCAGTACAGCCCTTCCCCTTCCATAGACATATTGTTCCCTGGCTGACACTCCCTTCTCAGGTCCCTTATGGCCTCCAGAACTCCTGTTCTTTGGTCAGGAAATGTCCGTATATTCTCAACTATTTTTCTGGAACTCTTTGCCTTGATGACACTATTTTCTTCACTACCCTCTTAAATGGAAGCTGCTCATTCTCTCATAGTTCCTCAATCTCAAAGCTGGCTTCTGCTGCCAGGATGTTGTTCAACACCATCCTTTTCCTTATTCTTGAATGCACATGCCATTGGGTAGTGTACCAGCTCTCTTCATTGGCATTATCTGCTCCCTGGCTTACTTGCTCAAATTCTTTGAGACCTCCAGCACCTAGCTTAGTGTTCTGTGCTATCCTGACTCCTGGCATAATCCTAGACCATGTCAGTGGCCACACTGATGCATCATCAAATGCTCCAGCATAACACTTCCTTGACCTCCAATACTGTGACCATCATTTTTAGTCTGCCTCAGTAACTTCATCTTATGGCCACACTTTGGGCCTTGTCACCAGCTGGAACGGTCCTACCTCTGATATTTCAAACGCTGAAGTTCAGTTTTTTGACTAGTACCTTTAGCCTTCCACATCCCATATTCCCTTCCTCTCACAGAACCTTTCTGACCTCATCGTCCCTTTTCTTTTCTTCCTGACTTTCAGTGCTCTCCTGCTTCTACGGTCTTTCCCACTCAGTCAGCCATTTCTCACCCCCGCTAAACCCTGCCAGCCATTTGATATCAATTCCCACCAGTATCCTCAATTACCTCACGTCCCTCTTGTTCCCCTGCACCTGCCCTGCCAATCCTCGAACCTCGATGGACTTTAGCATATGTTTTCTTCCGTGCTGTTCCCAGGCTGCTGAGTTGTCCTCGGGAAAATCACCTCATCATGCTGATTATATCCATGACCAAACTGTGATTTCTGACCACAGCTGGATCCTCAACGGCTGCTCACTAATCCTTTTTTACACATTCCTAGTTGGTTCCTTTTCCAATTTCCCACAGCATCTGTTCCATTTTCTTACTGCACCCCTCCATTGCCCTAATTTAGCCTTCCCTATCCCCAATTCCTTTCAGCAGATAATCTAGTTACGTACTTCCCTGAAAAGATAGAGCCCACTGGTCACAGACTCTCTTTCCCTTGAAACTACATGGCTACTTTTATCTTCATTCTTCTCATATCGTCTTTTCCAATGCTTTTTACTTATCCCCCAATGCCTCCTTAATGATATTCTCTGTTCCATTCATCTCTTCCTTCTGTCTCTTTAGTATTTTCCTCAAAGAACTCTTTTTCTTCTACTTGCACGTGTCCAAGAATCCCTCTTTCACTTACTTCCCCCAAATTCCATCCCTACAGACTAATGGGAAATCTTTTTCCTTTATTTTATCTGAAAATTTCTTGAAAGAGCCATCTATGCTTCCTCATTTTTCAGCCTTCAACTCATAAAATCTGGCTTGTGCACCCTTCCCTCTAGTAAAAACTGACCTCTCATAGGTTAGCATTGACTTTGAAATTCAGACTGTGCGGATTCGATGTCCCGAGGTACAGAGGAGGGAAGGAAGGAGTGTGTGTGTGTGTGTGTGTGTGTGTGTGTGTGTGTGTACATAGAAGATTGCCCATGCCTGTTTAGAGGGGAAAAGAAGTATCAGGGAGAGGGGATAGAATTCAATACTATACCTTTCTTCTGTTCCAGAAAAGTTCATAAATAACATGACGTAATAACATCACTTCTTCCTCTTTGCTTTATTCTCAGCTGTTGTTCACTGTGTTTCCACCCTCTGGTTTATTAATACAAATGGTGATGAGGATGATGATGGTGATGAGGATGATAATGGCCACCTTTGGGGTGCTTACTCTGTGCCACATACTGTGATAGATACTTGAATGTATTAGATAGCCTTTGGTTTTCATAAGAGCTTAGTGAAGTAAGTATTGTAATACCCATCTTATGGATGGGCCAGTGATGGTTCAGAGAGGGTAAGTGTTTTAACCAAGATTACGTGACAAGCAAGAGCCAGCACCCTGGTCGGCCTGACTTCAAACCTCTCCTTAACCATTATACTTTACTGCCTTCTATGATCTAGTGCCAGATGCCATCTCACTCCTTCTTGATGATGGTAACTGAGGTCATTGCTTTCTGGTGTTTGAAGTGCCCCAGTGACTTTGTGTATTACTACTACTCTTTAAATCAGTCTGAGGACTTCTAAAGCCCTAGGCATGATTCTAGCTCTTTTTTTTTTTTTTAAAAACATCTTTATTAGAGCATAACTACTCTACAATGGTGTGTCAGTTTCGATTCTAGCTCTTTTGTCTGGTTTTCTCTTGAAGAGCAGAGGGTGTCTCTTCCACTGTGGTTTTTCTTTCTATGTCACATTTTTGGTGGTGTTTTTTTCTTTTCCTTAACATTTTCTTTTAAGTCCATATTCATCATGTTAATGAATCTCCAGCAAAATCATTTCTTCCTTGTCTGTGTGAAATTTCCCCCTCCCTTGCCAGAAGTTCATCATTCTGAGATCTTAAGTGATTATCCAGAGAACTACATCCTATTCTTTGACATCATCTAAGTAGCAATATTCATTTCCCGTATCTTCCCTTCTGGTCAAGAGTCATGACCTTCAACAAGGAAGAAGAGGTAGAAAGCTCCCACATGCCCCTAAAGTCTTCAGTTTTCTGCCTAAACTTACAAAATCAGTAGATATAGTCCAGGTTCTTCTTGGTTGTATAATTTGTTGCCAGATCTAGACATTTTCAGGACTGAAAATAAACTGGAAGATGCATGGCATCCATGTCCATCTCACTGAAAGAGTCAAAAAAGTCCAGGATGGGAGAATTAGCTGGGACTGAAAAAAAAAAGCTCTTTCTGTTAATTGGGCTGGAAGGACAGACACCAATGAAGACAACTGCAAAGTTAACAGGAAACATTGTTTCTCCCAAAGTCAGGCAGCAGCTGTAAAAAGCCATAAAGATACACTCTTTCAGTGAATACTGCTTTCTTGTTAATGGTGCCCGAGACCCACTTTGCTGTTCCCATCTGTTACTGGGGATTCCCAATTGATGAGCTGCCCTTGCCTCAGAAGAGCACCCAACCCTTAGTTTATCGCCGCTTCTCCTAATCCTGCCTCAAAAATAATAACCAATCCAGAACTGATCCCCACTTTCCTTAGGCCCTTCTCAGAATCATTCAGAAACATCCCTGAAAGATGTTTCCCTTCTTCTCGTTGAGCAGCATCCCATGGTTCCTCTGGAGTGCCCTCCCTTATGATGCATGAATAAATCTGACTTTGTCAGACTATAGGCTTGTCCTTGGTGATCTCTAGGTGATTAAGCTTGAAACGTCATTCTCACCTTGAGCTTACCCCAAATGAGAGCTTGGCCTATTTAATTAAGTTCAAGCCTGGCCCAGTTCCATATTTTCTGCCTTGAGAATGAAGGTCCCCACCCTCTTCCTGGCCCAACCAGGTATAGTACCGATAACAGATTGATAGGGTGCCATCTTAGCCTGGAGGCAATAGCATGAGCTGAAAATCCAGTATTGGAACGAGATTAGGGACCTGACATACCTGGGCCAGTACTACAAGTGATGGTAAAAGGGGTGCAGACTTAATGAACAACCAGCCAGTGACTCCAGAAAGAGGTGGGTGGTGAAAGAAGAGAGAGACATACGTTGGTTTTAAAATTTTTTTTTTAAGGAAGTGTTTGACTTGAGGTGGGGGCAAGAGCAAGTGATTCTGGGTAGAGCAGAATGACTTGTGTAAGAGGATGGAAGCCGGAATGAACAAGTCATGTTGGAGCAATAACCCTTCCCTTGAGACTGGAGAGGCAAAGAACAAGAAAGCTGTGTTTGATCTCTCTTCCCAGTGAAGTACATGGTTTGAGGACTGGGGAGAGGCTGATTAAGATTTAAGAAGAGACTATTGCAACAGGTGGCCATCACAGTAATGTAAAAGTAGTCTAGAAAGGAGGAGGAACAGAAATGTCTGGCAGTACCCAGGACAAAGTGGTAACCACTTGGCTGCTTCTTTGAGGACACTTTACTTGCTACCTGTGGAGATGATGCTTTCAACTTCTGCTCACCTGGGCCACTCAAAGCAAGGAAATATTTCTTTCTGCTTGATTCCAGCCTTTCATTAGGAAAAAGGGAATTTGATTTCCCACCTTAGAAGGTATCTCAGGACAAACGTTACAAACCAGCTCAGTATTCCCTGCAAAAGAGGGATGACAGGTGAATTCCATGTCATTTACTTTGTTTTTGTTTTTTTTAAAGCATATTTATTTATTTATTTGGCTGCACCAGGTCTTAGTTGCGGCATGCGAGATCTTCATTGCCGTGCGCGGGATCTTTGTTGCAGTGTGCGGGATCTTTAGTTGCGGCATGTGGGATCTTTTAGTTGTGGCATGCGGGATCTAGTCCCAGGGATTGAACCCGGGCCCCCTGCATTGGTAACGTGGAGTCTTAGCCACTGGACCACCAGGGATGTCCCCATGTCAGTTACTTTGAAGACCTGTGCTGTTTCCCAGTGAGGCCATTTAGGGTACAGTCCATGTTCTTGCTGTTTGTGGACCATTAAGTCTGTCTTTTTCTCTTGTTCTCACCAAAAAGTGCTAAGGAATGCCTGCATTGCATCATCATTTTGGCTTAAATCAAAGCCTTAATTCTGCTGCTTTTGCAGTGAACTAGCACCTTTCTTATCTTGGGCAACTTCATTGAAGTTGGTTAACCGGTTAGGTGGTAACTCTACCTCTTTTGGGTTATTTCCTATTTGGATGGGATGCATGTTGCATTTTTAACTCTGACTATAAAAACAGTAATGTTACTTATGGTACATTTGCTTTGGTCTGGAAGAATATTTGTTCAGCAACCATTTATTGAACACCAACTGTGTGCCAGAAAATATCAAGCAATGTTTTGAATAATAGAGCTGTTTTTGTTGAAATTAGAGCAGCAAACAAGGTATGTTCTTTTGAAAGAACTGTTACAGGAGGAGTAGGTGAGAGATTACTTCTTGAAAAAAGCTTCATTAATTCCATCCAATTGTAGGTAAAGTCACTGTATTTTAGCAAAAAGTGTAGCTTGAAACAAACTTTTGCCAGTTACAGCTTTAATGAACAAGTAGCAGTTTAGTGCCAGGCTTTGTTCTAAGCACCTTACAAATAAGAACTCATTAATCCCCAACAACCCTGTGAGGTAAATACTATTTTCACCTCCATTTTATAAGTGAAGAAACATGGAGGTCTGACATCTTATTCAAGGTTACAAGATATTAAGTCATGATGTTAGGATTTGAAATGCAGGCAGTTTGTGCTACCTGTATTAAGCTGCAAGTAGATTCTTTCTAAAGGACGTGTAAGTTTAATTTGCTTAATTGAATTTGTCATGCCCCCGAAATCCTGCTTATGCTGTCGATCTGTTTATTGAACTTTCTCCCTTTTTGAAGATATTTTTCTACCTAGCTATAATCCAGTTTATGACAGATTCTGAATTAATAGTATTTATTTTTTATTTTTTTATTTTTATTTTTTTTGCGATACGCGGGCCTCTCACTGTTGCGGCCTCTCCTGTTGCGGAGCAACAGGCTCCGGACACGCAGGCCCAGCGGCCATGGTCCACGGGCCCAGCCGCTTCGCGGCATGCGGGACCCCCCCGGACCGGGGCACAAACCCGCGTCCCCTGCATCGGCAGGCGGACTCCCAACCACTGCGCCACCAGAAAAGCCCTAATTTTGTTATTTTTATTATTTTTTGAGTATCTACTATGTGCCGGGCACTTGTCTCCAAGGCTCATTCTTTCAGCCATCAAGAGTGTTCAGTTCCACAAGCCGTCTCTTCCATTGCTCCCTCAATAGCAGATTCCTACAGACCCCACATGGGACAATTTTTATCCTGCCTCAGTCTGTTAGTGACTGAGTGTCCCAAGTTCAAGGAAAAACCTTTCTTGAACTTCATCAATATCTACATGACTGAAAATTGTGTCACATACAACAAAGCATATGTGCTTCCAGGGCAGCCAGAATGGGGATTGAAATAGGTCTGTCTTGTGTTGTCTCGTGCTGCTCATTCCACTTGGAAGTTGAACGCACAGGCTCATACTCCTCAGCTTAAACCAGGAACATCAAAGTGACAGAGGGGCTGAAGGATCTGCCCAGGATTGGTTTAATGATTTGTAAGAATCTGTTCGGCCTTGAGAACGTGTGATTTTTATCTTTTTTTTTTTTTTTTTTTTTTGGTGGTACGAGCAGCCATGGCTCACGGGCCCAGCCGCTCCGCGGCATGTGGGATCTTCCCGGACCGGGGCACGAACCGTGTCCCCTGCATTGGCAGGCGGACTCTCAACCACTGCGCCACGAGGGAAGCCCTTTATCTATTTTTTAATCAGCTTTATTGAGACATAATGACACGCAATAAACGGCACATATTTAAAGTGTACAATGTGATAAGTTTTGAAATATGTATACACCTATGAAGCCATCACCACAATCAAGACAATGAAAATATCCATTACCTCCAAAAGTTTCCCTTTGTTAATTCCTCCCTTCTCAGCCAGTGGAGACACCGCCCCGCCACCGACCCCCCCACCAATCTGCTTTCTATCACTATGTGTTAATTTGCATTTCCTAGAGTTTTATGTAAATGGAATCATACAGTATGTAGTCTCTTTTGTTTGGCTCCTTTTGTTCAGCATAATTATTTTGAGGTTCAGCCATGTTGTACATACCAACAGCCCCATTGCTTTTTATTATCCTATTGTGTGGACATACTACAGTTTATTTATCCATTCCCCTGCTGATGGACATTGGAGTTATTTATGGTTTTTAGCTACTGTGAATAATGCTGCTATGAACATTTGTGAGCAAATCTTTCTATGGACATATGCTTTCATTTCTCTTGAGTAAATAGCTAAGATTGGAATGACTGTGTCATATGGTAGGTGTATGTTTAACTTCTAAGAAACTGCCAACTTGTTATCCACAGTGGTTGCTGATGGTAATGTAAAATGGTAGAGTCAGTGAGTTTCAGATGCTCCACGTCTGTCCCAATACTTGATATGGTCAGCGTATTTGACTTTGGCCATTCTAGTAGGTGCATGGTGGTATCTCATTGTAGCCTTAAATTGTCTCTTACTTTTAACTCATTTGTGTCATTATATGTATATATTTTTTAAAATAAATTTATTTATTTATTTTTGGCTGCGTTGGGTCTTCGTTGCTGTGCATGGGCTTTCTCTTGCTGCGGCAAGTGCGGGCTACTCTTTGTTGCGGTGCGTGGGCTTCTCATTGTGGTGGCTTCTCGTTGTGGAGCATGGGCTCTGGGCGCGTGCGGGCTTCAGTAGTTGCAGCACACGGGCTCGGTAGTTGTGGCTCGTGGGCTGTAGAGTGCAGGCTCAGTAGTTGTGGCGCACGGGCTTAGTTGCTCCGCGGCATGTGGGATCTTCCCGGACCAGGGGTGGAACCCGTGTCTCCTGCATTGGCAGACGGTTTCTTAAACACTGCACCACCAGGGAAGTCTCTATTTATTTATTTTTTAATTGAAGTGTAGTTGATTTACAATGTTGTGTTAATTTCAGGTGACAGCAAAATGATTGTTATACATACATATATTCTTTTTCAGATTCTTTTCTGAATGTTTTTCTACTGATAAACCTGTGCAATAAAAAGATTTGTGAAGCAACCCATCCAGAGTTTGACAAAATGCTTTCACTATCAGCTCAGCTGATCCTACCACCACGCTGTGACGCAGGCAAGATGTATTTTCTCACCCCTATCAAATATGGAGAAACACTGAGGAATTTACTAAAGATATAAAGCTTAGCGATTGTTAGACCTGGGCCTCAACCCCAGGATTTCTGACCCCAGAGTTCATATGTTTCCACACCAAGTGACCTTGCTGAATAAGCTCTCAGCTGTCTACATGTGACTTTTCTACTTAGGAATTTTAAAGCCATTTAAAATCATATGATTCTACAGCCTGTGCCGGATGCTTGCAACATACAGATTTGAAGACGTTGTGGCTCAGTGAGGTTAAGTGGCTGTTAACTTCCTTAAGCAAAGTAGGAAAAAGGAAACCTTACTGCCATTTCCCTTCCTCCTCTCACAAGGACCCCCCACACATCCTCAGAAATGTTTGACTTGACTAACAGCAACATTTATATGGTGCTTTACCAATTATAATGCATTTTAATACATTCTTTCATTTTAGATCCACACCAACCCTGGGAAAACAAGTCCCCAGGTGATGCATGTGTACCTTCAAGTCTGAGAAGCACTGGTCTAGGGCATTGACCCTTCACTTCTACTCAAGCCTGGCTCTCACCAACCTCTCTGGCAGTGCCTTGTCATGGCCTTGTCATGGCCAGTGCCAGAGAAACTTTCTCTGTAGCCAGACAGTTTCTCTTTAGTCAAAGGTGGCAGTCTTCAGAGTGGGATATACAAGATAATCTGCTAGGAAGTAGGAAGGAAATAATTAGGAAAAAACTTCTTGGACATTTCTCCAGCTGTTCTTCTATCTTCTTTTTTAGCAGCTTTATTAAGATATAATTCACACACCATCAGCTCACCCATTTAGAGTATATGATTCAATGGTTTTAATTATATTCACCCCCAACCCTAGGAGACCACTGTGCTACTTTCTGTGCCTATTCTAGACATTTCATATACATGGAATCATACAATATGTGGTCTTTTGCGTCTGGCTTCGTTCAGTCAGCATAATGTTTTCAAGGTCCATCCATGTAACTGTACTCCATTCCTTTTATTATCTAATAATATTCCATTGTATGGATGTACCATATTTTGTCTATCCATTCCCCAGTTCACGGACATTAGGGTTGTTTCCACTTGTATACTATTATGAATAATGCTGCTATGAACAGTTGCATACAAGTTTCTTGGTGGACATATATTTTCATTTCTCTTGGATATTAACTGTGTTCCTTGATCAATATAAATGTTATGTGTTACATTTTGAGAAAAGAAAACAATAGAAAAGTGAACATGATTCTTTAAGGGAATTAAATTTTTATTTCTTATTTGTCTTTCCATGTTATCCCTCTCACTCTCTCCCATTTTATTGACCTTTTATTTAGCTCTTTACATGTCTTCCTGACTGCTGCTTACTCCTGTCAGGGATGCTGTGAGGAGAAATGACACATTTATTATTGAGTAACATTGAAGTGCTAAGTACTTCACGTTTAACTTCATAAAAACCTATGTAAGGTTGGTGCTGTTAAACCCACTTAAGGATAAGGAAACTAAGGCTCTGAGATTATAACTTGTTCAAAATCACCTAGTGATTAATAGGCAGATGTGAGATGAGCCCACTTCTATTTGATTCCAAAGCCCATGCTCTTTCCATAGATTGTCTACCAGATGAATATTTATTGAGGTTTAGAGGACAGATCTTGCTTCTCACTGAAGACACCAAAATGGATGTATGGAGTGAGAAAAATAAGAAATGAGGGATTATGCCAAGATTTTGATGAGAATACATGAATGGGGTATGTGGGAGGTAGAAGGGATGGTAGAGGAATATAGAAGTAGAACCTAGTTTGTGGAAGGAAGGTGTTGGCGAGTGTTCAGTTTGGGACATACAGAATTTGAGGACATCGTTCATTCAGGTGATACTTAATTTGAGTGGCTTGTCTGTGCTTGGCATAGTTCAGGATGCTGGAGATACATTGAAAAAAGGCCTAGTCATGGTTCCTGCCCTAATGGAGATTGTGGGCTTAGTAGGGCAGACAGACAAAAACAATTATAACTAAGTGTAATGGGTGTCATGATAGAAGTGAGGAGAAGGATTTAATTCAGGCGCCTGGAGAAAGTGATTCTATGAGGCTCCGGGGTTAGTAGAAAGAAGGTTAGAATGGCTATAGCTTGGATAAACAGTAATGTCCTACTGTATAGCACAGGGAACTATATTCAATATCCTGTGATAAACCATAATGGAAAAGAATATGAAAAAGAATGTGTGTGTATGTGTGTGTGTGTGTGTATGTATATACATGTATATGTGTGTATAACTGAATCACTTTGCTGTACAGGAGAAATTAACACAACATTGTGAATCAACTATACTTCAATAAAACAAATTTAAAAAAATAAAATAGCTATAGCTTAAGGTACAAATGGGGGAAGGACAGAGAATTACCAGAGACGGATATAGGAGATAAAAAGATTGAAGGGTTGATAATGTTGTTTTCCCCTAACTAACCCCTTCCTACATGGGGGTGGGGGGGAAGATGATTCCCTACAGCTACAAGGAACAACTAGTAGTTCCCTGACTCTCATGCTTTGTTGCCTCCATGCCTTTGAGTGTGCCATGACCTCTGCCTGGAATTTTCCTCCCCCATCCCTTTTGTCTAGCCAACTCCTGCCCATCTTTATCGTAATCTTTCAGAAAGTCTGCTGTGACCCCTTGTTCCATGTCCCCACAGTTTCTTGGGTCTACTGATCACACTGGCTCTTCTATTAATTGTAAGTGCCTTAAGAGCAGGGACCTGTTCATCGACCTGAGTAGCCCCCCAGTGCTTGACACATAGTAGGATAGATGCATGGATGAATTAAACAAAAATGATCACATCTGGAGAAAAATCTGCATTTTATGAACAAGAGGAGGAGGCTTCATTACTTCATTAAAAAGGGAGCTTGGCTGTCAGTCTAACTCAGTGGTTCTTAACCTGGGGTGATTTTGCCTACCCCGGCCCCCCCAGCCCAGAACACTTGAAAATGTATGGGGACATTTTTGGTTGTGACAGTTGACTGGGGGGAGGGGGCAGGTGTCTACTGGCATCGAGTAGAGGCCAAGGATGCTGCTAAGCATTTTGTAGTGTACAAGGCAACCCATCACAAGTTACCCAGCCCAAAATGTCAGTAGTGCTGAGGTTGAGAAACCCGGGTCTAACCAAGTTTAGCTCTTCTATGTAAAGCAGTGGTTCTCAAAGTGTGGTCCCCACCCCCGGCAGTGGCAGCATCCACCTGGGAACCGATAGAAAGGCAAATTCTAGGGTGCCATCCCAAAGCCACTGAAGGAGGAACTCCAGGGATCAGCCCCACTCTGTTTGAACAAGCCCTCCAGGGGGTTCTGGTACAGGCTGACATTTGAGAACCACTTCTAAAGTCAAAAAGTGGGTTAGCAGGAATTCCCTGATGGTCCAGTGGTTAGGACTCTGTGCTTTCACTGCGGGTGGGGGGCGGGGAGGTGGGGGGGGAGCAGGTTGGTAACAGAGCCAGAACCAAAACCCCAAGAGACCCCCAGCGTGTGAGTGGTGGTTAAGGAATAATGGTAGAACAATCCACAGGAGGTACTGGTTTCCAGGGTGAAGTGGTCCTTGGTATCAGATATTCCTGAAGAACTGCTAAATATGAGAACAGGCAAAGGGAGTTGAGACTGCTGCTAATAGTTAAGACTCCTGAAATGGAGGGCGGTGAGGATAATGTCATTCAGAAGTGACAGGTTTGAGTAGGGGGGACCTGAAAGCTTTCAGTTTGCAGTCATCTATGCAAAAGAACTGCTTGTTAAAATTTGTATTTAATGTTAGGCTTCTGGAAATAACTTGCCAGGACTCTCATCCTTCTAACACAGCAGCTCTTATTCTTTTTGTGTTTTCTTTCAGGCTTTGTCTATGTACATAAGTATTTTTACAGTGGAGTGTTGCTGTAACAGTACATAAAAAGGTGTTTTCAAAGGTTATGCCAGAGTGGTAGGCAGCAAAGGTAAACTGGATCCCATGGCCAGTTTGTTCTGCTTGGGGGAAGGGTGGTTTGGTGGACTTGGAGGTCCTAGGAAAAGCTAAGCAGGTGCCTTAGGCTAATTTTGGTTCTCTGGGAAGAAACCAATAAAAAAGCCAACTTCAGAACAGAAATTTTTCTCAAGCCTCATTAAGGAAGTCAAGGATATAGATAAGACAATGGGAGAGGAAAAGTCTCCTTCAGGGGAAAAGCTTGTATCGTAAATAGTAGATACTCAGAGCGATTTGGATTGGATAGTTTTCTAAAGAAGTTTTTTATTGAGTGGGCGTGAGGGTAGAAAAGAATTTTAGAGCCTTGTCTATGTTGGGGGAGGGAGAGTTAAAATAGGTGCTGGTATTAGGGATTTGTTTCCCTAACAAGTTGAGTATGTTAGAGAAATGCTGACACTGAATATAATTTTTTAAAGCGGTTATTTTCCATACAAGGCTTTAAAAAAGTTCTCTTTAAAAAGAAACTTCATGACTATATGTGTGTCAGGCACAGTGCAGTGAATCTTTAAGCACACTTCATAAGCCAGGGAAATTAATGGTGGTATCCCCAGTTTGTAGGATGAGGAAATTGAGGCTATAAGAAGTAAAATGATGGGCCTAGAGTCAGGCAGCAAGTAAGTGTCAGGGCTAGAATTCTAAACCCTGGTATGTTTTTCTGCAAGTCTACTGTAATTAACATAGCAACAGAGTTGCTATAGTGATCAGTTTCCTAGAGGTATCTGATATATCTTCATACCTCTCCTTATTGGACTACAGTCAGTACTCAAGGTTGAATGTCAGGACCACAAGGGGAGTTTTCAAAATATGTGTGTCTAGACTTCCCCCAAAGAGGATCTATGGAGGGAGACTGAAAAAAAAAAAAAAAAAAAAGAACCACTTTCCCCCCACCCCCATTTCCTCCTAGTGCCTCCTCTTTCCCAGAAGCCAGGCTGTACAAAGGCTGATTTTAGAGTGTGGAGCAGGTGGCGGGCAGGGCTGGGCCAGCCAGCCTCAAGCCAATTCAGCTGTGATGGTGACAGCTGCTCCTCTCCAGTTGCCCATAACTAGCAGATCTCAATCACCTGGAAGAGGGACAGGGAGCAAAAGGGTCTTTTGTGGCCATGGGCAACTGGCGTCAAGCTTTCTGGATTCCAGTTTTCTCTCTGTTGCAAATCAACGGTGTGACATTGGGTAAGCTGATCCCTTAACTACTTTTTTTTTTTAAAGCAGTTATTTTGCATAGAAGACCAGGAGACAGGATAAAGTAGTGGTTGGGTAGGTTTGGTCTGTAGACTCTCCCAAAAGGATGGACATTTTTTCCAACCAAGGTGGAAGATAAAGGTAGGAGCAAAGTATCTATGGATGGAGTGGGGTGTATATTACTTGAGGGGACAGCAAGATTGAAGGCGTGTCTGTGGTTCTGTTTTAAATGGAAGGAGTGGACCACGTGTCACTGGAGATATAGGGGTCCCTTGGAGGCAGTTGAACCAAAGGCCCGCACAAAGGTGAGGAAGAAGGTAGTCAAAATGCAGGTTAGGGGGCCAACTTTGCAGAGGATGGGGGGAATTTCATCCTCTGAAACAAGGAAAAAGGTTGAACATGATATGTTTTTCTTTACTGTATACTAATATACCTGAAAAGAGGGCAATATCTTCCCCACAACTCTTTCTTACCTCTGTGTCCTTGTGATTTTTAGTGAAAGACAGATGTTTTGTGTTCTATCTTCATTTTATTTTATTAAAGTCTTGCCTACAGCCCACTTGTCTTCACACCCTCCACCACGGGCCACACATTTATCATTTTTCATTTTTGATGGCTAGATTTTAGTCCGTCACTAATATACCACAATTTATTTAACCATTTACCGATTTTAAAACTTTTGGGAAGCAGATGATTTCTTTGTAAGAATGAACTTGTCCACAGTTTTCTCACATTGCTCATTTCTGTGTATCACAGGATAGTTCTGAAGCTTTGCACCTGCCTTGAATTATTTCTGTCCATTCTTCAGACTCAACAAAATATAATTCACTTTCAGCCCATCATACATATCTACTCGTTTGGCCGTGTCTTTGTGAATTTAAAAAATATCCTCCGTTATTAGGTAAGCGTTAGGTGACTTTTTAGCTCCTCTGCTTGCTTCACTTCTTTGGCTATGCTTTCTCTACTTTTTGTTCCCTATAATTCTTTTGTATTGAAGCAACTTTACTTTTATAAATTCTAATTAGTCACATTAAAGGTCTAGTACTGTCTAATGTGTTTAGGATTAAAGATATAAATATTCTTATGATTATTGGGATGCTGAATTAATTATATATCTGTATGTATCTCTTAGTTTTATATTACAGAGTTAAAATAACATTTATTTTTATTGATATAATTAACATATAACATTAAGATGTCCAGCATGTTGGTTTGATACATTTATATATTGCAGTATGGTTACCACGGTAGTGTTAGCTAACACCTCTATCATAAAATAATATTTAACATCTAATGCCACTTTTAGAATAAATTCAGCCAGTCCTTCACTGTTGAAAGCTTTGTTTCTCTTCATAATATAGGCTTTAATGAAACAAAATGATTAAAATAGCCCAAAATGCCTTTTTAGAAGTATGTTTTAAATGTTGTAAAATCACCAGAAAGTGTATAAAAGTTATTTATTGATAAAGAAGCTTGTGACTGGAACTATTTTCAACCAAATTTCCAAAAGCAGTTTCACTTAATGGCAGAAATAAACTGGAGAAATATTTATGAAAGATTGCCAAACAGATTTAGGCATAAATGGCTAAAAATCTGAAATAAAAAAAAAATCTGAAAGGAACTGAAATGCTAAAAACACGTCCTAAAGGTTACAGAACTATCCTAGTGGTGCATGGAAATAGTATTAAAAATGCCAGTGACCAAAAAATATGGATTTTTCTCCTGTTTGTTGCTTTAACTAATTCATCTGGAGCCAATAGAGTACTGTAACCTTAAAAACTAGTATCATTTGTCAGGAGAATAAAATGTGGCTGTAGCATTGAATTTTATTACAGAGTTAATAGGTAGTGCTTTAATCGCCGATGAGGCTAAACAGTTTTCAGTGTTCCTTTCTTGGTGACTGACGTAAGATTTTTATATTTTTTAGCTACTTACCCAAAGGAAAGTAGTATTAACTATCAGGTTGTATCAGATCTTTATTATTTTCTGTATTAAGTTCTTTTTCCATCAAAATCATGGCTGCTTTTATCTGTATGGCTTTCTTTTTAAACTTTGTAATTTTTTAATGTACGAAAAGCTTTATTTTTATTTAGTCATATTCATCACCCATAGGTGATAATTTCTTCTTTTGCTTTGGTATTAATAAAATTCTTTCACACATTGATTATAAATGTACCTTTCCATTTTGTTATAGTGTCTCATAATTAAAAAAAAAACTGAATCCTTGACTCATCTGGAATGAATTTTAATTGTTTTCCCAAAAGCATTTATCGAAAGTTCCTTTCCCCAATGAACCGTCATTTCTCACACTGTAATTCAAAGACATTGTGTGAATTCTTTTTCTGCTATCCATTCTCCCACATAGTTGAAGTTGCTTGAATCCTATTCTAATTTCAGATTTCATGGTAAATGCATTCCTCCATCTGTGAGCCTTATACATATCTTTCCCTACTTAAAAAAAAATATTTCCCTACTTTTTATTCTGGAAACTCAACCCTATACTACACCCTAACCAAAAGAAAAACAGTGATAAAACAAACAAAAAACTGCATCTTGAAATTGCATGGAAAGATACCATAGGTATTTTATTTTATTTTTCCATGCCTCAGCATCTCAGTTTTAGCAGATTTTTATTCCATTTATTTACTTATTTTTTAAGTCAAGTTTTCAAGCACAGAAGTCAGGCCTTTCGAGATTCAGGATTTCAATCCAAATATTACTAAATTCATTTCTTTCTATTACTAGTAGCCAAAGAGCAGCAGCTGTTGAGCTTTTGAGAGAATAGCAAAGAACACAGAGAATGTATTTGGACTACCGTTAATTGTGTTCGAGCTAAAATATGAAGCTGAAACCAATAGAATAAACCTTCTAAAGATTAAATTCACCAAACTCTCAGTGGCATCATTAAGGAAATTAGTCTAAGTCCTCGGGTCCTGTGTTCTTTGCCTCTGAGCCTGAAGGCTTTGTGATGCTTCTAACTGGAGCCAGTGGCCATACGTCTGCGGGAATGGCGGGGGTGGGGGTGGGGTGGGGGGGAATTATCTTGGCTTTTGCTGCCGTTCCTCTTTTCCCTTTGACTGCCGTTATCATCCGTGCTCATTTCTTTCTGTGTTTTTGATCTCCTAATTTTGAGCTGTTTTTCAAAGTGGCAACAGAGACAAAACATTGTTTTCAATGCAGGTGACATTTAGGAACAAAATAAGTTGGAAGTTTTAAGACTAAATATAAAATCCCTTTAAATGTCCTGAAGGGCCAGGGGGAGCCTAAATGTAGAGGAGCCCCTTGCCCCCTGGTGGGAAACTTGTAATGTCGACTTTCAGGATTCCTTTTTACATTCCAACAAGTAGGATCATATAAAACAGGATGGGGGAACTTGTATTTTATTTTTTCTGTCGAGGGTCACTGACCCACTGAAAGATTTCATTTAAGGATCACAAGTTTAAAAAAGCAACTTTTTAAAAGTAAAGAAATATAACATGTTCCATTCATCTGTTTTTAAAATTAGAAAAAGGGAACATAAAACCCCCTATTCAGTAAATGCAGCAAGTACAATAATTTACAAGAAGTACTTGGGTTTTACGTTATTGGCAGTTAGAAGAGAAACAGAGGAGAAGGAAAAAGAGGGGAATACTGAGTTACATTTACATAAAGGCTGGTCTCCCTGTAAAAAAATAGAAACAGAAGCAGCTAGATAATGCCAAACTTTGCCATTGAAAGCATTATAGAAGTTGCAGTGCAAGTTTGTATGCATGTGTGATTTAAAACACCAACTGTTTATATTATTGTACATTTCTTACACATTCTTGTCTCTCTCCTTTGTTTCTATTTGTGTGTATAGAGAGAAAATCTTTCCACATTGCTTTTACCATTGGTTATGCAGTTTTTTGTTTTTGTCATTGATAGACCTTTTCAGCTAACATTAGTTTTTACACTTTCATGTATCATGATATAACACTTATTTAAATGGTTGAATTAAATAATATCACCCAAGTTCCTTGATATTAGAGAGTGCATGTTTCGTTCATGTGTGTATCACTTGAAATGAACAATCAGTGAGTGAGGGGAATAAGTGCTATATCGGAGTTGGTTTAATCACATCTCTGGGATTTTTAAAAAAGATTATGAATGCAATTGTGACAATTATCTTTTGTACAAAGCACCCTTTATAAATGGGAGAGGAGAGATTTACTTTGGGGAGGGGGGCGACCTGTTCCTGAACTGAGAGTACTGGGTCAGACAGTTGGTTTATGGGGTAGTATAGTCAATAGCATCTTGAGTGTGTCTTCATTATCCCAATAGCCCACAGTCATCTGGCTTTATTGTTTTACTAACACAGTGGGTGAATATGGTACTAAGTAATCATTTACTTGTGGTTTGTACATCATACTGTCACATTACGGAAGTAAACTTGACAGGATTCAGCGAACGTCTATGCAGAAATGAAGGCCTAAACATTTCTGTATTGTATTAAACTGTTGTCATCTTTGCCATAGTTAGTCCCCACAAAGTATATGTGGCCCAGTTAGGATAACTCTTGGGTTAACTGTTTTTGGTGGCTGTTGCTGTGGTAAAACAAATTTCTGTAGATGTTTATTATTGGCATGCAATAGATTTTTGAGATTTTATCTTATAATTTGACCCTTCGTTGAAGTCATTACTTTTAATTTTGTTTCTTGAATATCTTGTTCTTTCAGGTTATATAACTACATAATGTGCAAAAACTGCTGTTTTAATTTTATCTCCTTATACTACTTGCTCATTTTTCATGCGTCGTTACAATGGTCCAGTTTTCTAACATGATTAATTAGGAATGGTGACTAGATATCTTTGTGTTTTTCTGCTTTTTTTTTTGGATGAATACCTCCAGTGTGTCTGCTTTAAGAATAGTGTTGACTTCTTTCAGACATATCATATTTATAGTTAAAAGAAAATCCTTTTTTAAAAATCAGAAATGAATATTGAATGTTCAGATTATTTAAACCATATTTATTCACTTAATTTTGTGTTTATTATTTTTCTCGTGAATCGCTGGTCTTATTTAGAAATCAGCCTTGCAACCTCAGGCTAAAACCTGAATGCCCATGAAGATCAATTCTTGTAAAGTGTTGGTATATGGTTTGCTAAAATTTCATTTAGAATTTTGCATCTACGTTCACAGATAAGACAAAACTATAATTTTCCTTTTCAGAGTTTAGCCATAAGTCAGGTTTAGTAATCAAGCTGATGTTCACCTCATGAAAATGAATTTGATACAACACTTTTAGGAAACATTTGTGTAATAGGATTATTATTCATTTACTATTTAGACGTTTAAGTGCCATTTTTGTTTCTTTTGAAGTTTGTTGATAATGTTGCTTATTTCTCTGGTCTATTTAGATTCCTTATTTCACTCTGGGTACTTGGGCTTTTCTTTTGAAGAAAGTTATTCCTTTTCTTTTTTAAAAAAACATATTTGCATATGGAATGCCCTAATAATGTAAATCATCTTTGCATGAATTATATATCTTTAAAGTCAGTAATTTGTGTGCTTTTCTCTTTCGTTGAATTGTACTACCAATTTCTCAGTTTTATTAGTTATTTTAAACCGCTCTTTTCTTAAGAGTGGCATGTAGAGCTATGAATCTATTTTGATTCATATTTGAATTTTAAATAGTCCCTTACTTTCTTGGTTTAGTTGTCATTTAAGAAAGATATATTTTATAATTTCCATGTGGTTTGTGTTCTTTTATCCCACTTTTATCTTACTGCTTTGTGCTGTGTAAAAATCCTGCCACTTCATATTTATTGAGAATGTTTTTGTGTCTGAGTATATGATAAATATTTTGTGAAAAAAATGTTCTCAAAATTTTCCAGTTGACTATTATGATAAACCTGATAGTTGTATTGATTGTTTTGTTTAGATATATTGAATTCTTTCATTGTTTTTGTTGCTAATTCGATTTCTCACATTCAAATAATGGAACAGTTCTCCAACTAGAATTGTGTTTGTCATGTTAAATTGATCAATTTTTTGTTTTGTAAAAAAATCATTAGATTTTCTTTTATTTCCAGGATATTTAAAAAATCATTATCTAGAGCTTTAAAAAATCATTTTATGGGCTTCCCTGGTGGCGCAGTGGTTGAGAGTCCGCCTGCCGATGCAGGGGACACGGGTTCGTGCCCCGGTCTGGGAAGATCCCACACGCCGCGGAGCGGCTGGGCCCGTGAGCCATGGCCGCTGAGCCTGCGCGTCCGGAACCTGTGCTCCGCAACGGGAGAGGCCACAACAGTGAGAGGCCCGAGTACCGAAAAAAAAATCATTTTAAAATGTCTGTTTTTGGTTTAAAATTTGCTTTTTTAAAAAAAAATTCTGTGACTAATATCTTTTAAATTACATTAGCAAACCTAAAAGGAGTAGCCTTTTAAAAAAAAATGAAGTATAGTTGATTTACAATATGGTATTAGTTTCAGGTGTACAGCATAGTGATTCAGTATTTTTGCAGATTATACTCCATTATAGGCTGTTACAAGGTGATGGCTGTAATTCCCTGTGTTGTACATTGTATCCTTGTTGCTTATCTATTTTATACACAGTCATTTGTATCTGTTAATTCCATACCCTTAATCTGTCCCTCCTCCCTTCCCTTCTCCCTTTGGTAACCACAAGTTTGTTTTCCATATCTGTGAGTCTGTTTCTGTTGCCATTTGCAGGAGTAGACGTTTTTTAAATGTATTTTTATAGGTGGTCCAGTGGTTAATACTCTGCGCTCCCAATGCAGGGGGCACAGGTTTGATCCCTGGTCGGGGAGCTAAGATCCCACATGCCACATGGCGCGGCCTAAAAAAAAATGTATTTTTGTAATCAGTTAGGGTCAGATTTTATTTAAACCAATCTATAATTATTTTTATTGTATTTACTGCATAAAATTTAGCATTGTGATTATCCTGTATTTTTCACTTAACAATGAACTTTTTTTCTTTTTAAATTCATGCTCTAATAGATTTACTAGATGGTTCAGTGATGTGGAAGGATAGCCTTAATTCCTTAATTTATAATATTGCCTCAGTTTCTTATAGATGTGCTCAGTGATTTTTTTATTTTTAATAATCTAATGGTTATTTGCCATCGAATGGTAGTCTTTCTTATATACTTGTTAGGCCATCTATCTTATATTTGTTTTTCTTATACTATCTTAATTGCTACTGTTTTCACCCTGTCCTTGTGACTTTGCATATTTGCTTTTAGTGTTGTGAAACTTTTTACTTGGACCTGGCTTGCTTTTTAAGTAATGGCTGAAAATTTCCCTAACCTGGGGAAGGAAACAGACATCCATATCCAGGAAGTCCAGAGAGTTCCAAATAAGAGGAACCTAAAGAGACCCACACCAAGACACATAATTAAAATGTTAAAAGTTAAAGACAAATAAGATTAAAAGCAGCAAGAGAAAAACAACTTGTTACACAGAAGGGAACCCCCAAAAGACTATCTGCAGATTTTTCAGCAGAAAGTTTGAAGGCAAGGAGGGAGTGGTGCAATATGTTCAAAGTTCTGAAAGGAAAAAAAACTTCCAACCCAGAATACTACCTGGAAAAGTTATCATTCAGAAGTGAAGGAGAGAGAGAATTTTCCAGAAAAGCAAACGATAAAGGAGTTCATCACCACTAAACTGGCCTTATAAGAAATGTTAAAGGGACTTCCTTAAGCTGAAAAGAAAGGGTGTTAATTAGTAACACATGTGAAAGACTAAATCTCACTGGAAGGGTAAATATATAGTAAAGGTAGTAGTTTAATTGCTTATAAAGCTAGTATGAAGCTTAAAAAAACAAAGTAGTAAAAATAACTATGATTACAACAATTAGTTAAGGGATATACAAGGTAAAAGATGTAAAATGTGACATATAAAACATAGTGGGGGGAGAGTAACAATGTTGAGTTTTAAAATGGGATCAAACTTAAGTTGTTATCAAGTTAAAATAGACTGTTATAGATATAAGTTATTATATGTAAGCCTTATGGTAACCATAAAGCAAAAACCTATAGTAAATACACAAAAGGTAAAGAGAAAGGAATATAAGCCTACCACTAAAGAAAGTCATCAAACCACAAAGGAAGAGAGCAAGAAAAGAAGAAAGGAACAGAGGAACTACAGAAACAGACAAAAAACAACTACAAAATGGCAACACGCACATACCTATCAATAATTAATTTAAATGGACTAAATTCCCTAATCCAAAGAGAGAGAGTGGCTGAATGGATTAAAAAAAACAAAAACAAACCAAAAAAACCCACGACCCATCTATATGTTGCCTACAGGAGACTCACTATAAATATAAGGACATACACAGACTGAAAATGAGGGGATGAAAAAAGATATTCCATGCAAATGGAAACCAAAAGAAAGCTGGAGCATCTAGAAAAAGAAAAACAAAGCCCAAATTTAATAGAAGGAAGGAAATACCAAAAATTTAAACAGAAATAAATGAAATCGAGACTAAAAAGACAGTAGAAAAGATCAGTGAAACTAAGAGCTTATTCATTGAAAAGATAAATAAAATTAACAAACCTTTAGCTAGACTCACCAACAAAAAAAGAGAGAGGTCAAATAAAAACAAGTGAAAGAGGAGATGTTACACCTGGTGCCATAGAAATACAAAGGATCACTACCATGAACCAATTACATGCTAATAAATTGGACAACCTGGAAGAAATGGATACATCCCTAGAAAAGTACAGCCTACCAAGACTGATGAAAGAGAAAATCTGAACAGACCTATTACTAGCAAGGAGATTGACTTAGTAATCAAAAACCTCCCAACAAATGAAAGTCCAGGACCAGAGGCTTCACTGGTCATTCAAAGAAGACAGCTTCATTTCATTCAAAGAAGAATTAATACCAATCCTTGTCAAATTCTTCCAAAAAACAAGAGAGAGGGAACTCTTTCAAGCTCATTTTACAAGGCCAGCGTGACCCTGATACCAAAACCAGATAAGGATGCCACAAGAAAAGAAAATTAGAAGCCAATGTTCCTGATGAACATAGATGCAAAAATCCTCAGCAAGATATTAGCAAACTGAATTCAACACTTATATTAAAAGGATCATAATAGGATTTATTCCAGGGACCCAAGGATGGTTCATCATCAACAAATCAGTCAATGTGATGTACCACATTAACAAAATGAAGGATAGAAATCATATAATCATCTCAATAGATGGAGAAAAAGCATTTGGCAAAATTCAACATCCATTTATGATAAAAACTCTCAACAAAGCAGATATAGAGGGAATGTACCTCCACATAATAAAGGCCATATATGACAAGACCACAGCTAACATCATACTCAACAGTGAAAAATTGAAAACTTCTTCTAAGATCAGGGACAAGATAATGATGCCCAGTCTCACCATTTTTATTCAGCATAGTACAGGCATACCTTGTTTTATTGCACTTTGCTTTATTGTGCTTCGCAGATATTGTGATTTTTACAGATTGAAGGTTTGTGGCAACCCTGCATCAAGTAAGCCTCTTGGTGCCATTTTTCTAACAGCATTTGCTCACTTCATGTCGCTGTCACATTTTGGTAATTCTCACGATATTTCAAACTTTTTAATTATTATTTGTCATGGTGATCTGTGATCAGTGATCTTTGATGTTACTATTGTAATTTGGGGAGATGCCGTGAATCGTGCCCATATAAGACCACGAACTTAATTGATAAATTGTGTATGTTCTGACTGCTCCACTGACCAGCTGTTCCCCTGTCTCTCTCCTTTTCCTCGGCCTCCCTATTCCCTGAGACATAGCAGTATTGAAATTAGGCCAATTAATAACCCTACAATAGCCTTTAGGTGTTCAAAAGGAAAAGTCAATTGATGGGGCAAACTTCACTGTTGTTTTGTTTTAAGAAATTGCCACGGCCACCCCAACCTTCAGCAGCCACCACCCTGATCAGTCAGCAGCCATCAACATCGAGGCAGGAGCCTCCACTGGCAAAAGGATAATGACTCGCTGAAGGCTCACACGATGGTGAGCGATTTTTAACAATAAAGTATTTTTAAAATTAAAGTATGTACATTTTTTTAGATATAAGGTTATTGCATACTTAATAGACTACAGTACAGTGTAAATGTAACTTTCTTATGTGCTGGGAAAGCAAAAGATTCATGTGACTTGCTTAATTTTGATATTTGCTCTATTGCTGTGGTCTGGAACTGAACTTGCAATATCTCTGAGGTATGCTTGTATTGGAAGTCCTCGCCAGAGCAGTTAGGCAAGAAAAAGAAATAAAACATCCAAATTGGAAAGGAAGACGTAAAACTGTCACTATTTTCAAATGACATATTATATGTAGAAAACCCTAAAGTCTCCATCAAAAAACTGTTAGAACTAATAAATTCAGTAAAGTTGCAGGGTACAAAATCAACACTCAAAATCTGTTGCTTTTCTATAAATTAATAATGAACTATCAGGAAGAGAAGTTGAAACAATCCCATTTACAATTGCATCAAAAAGAATAAAACACCTAGGAATAAACTTAAACAAGGTGGTGAGAGACCTGTATATTGAAAACTGTTAAGACATTAATGAAAGAAATGGAAGATGACAGACAAATAAATGGAAAGATATTCCATGCTCATGGATGGGAAGACTTAATATTGTTAAAATGTCCATATTACCCAAAGTGATCCACAGATCCAGTGCAATCCCTATCAAAATACCAATGGCATTTTTCAAATAAATAGAACAAACAATCCTAAAATTTGTGTGGAACTATGAAAGACCCCCAATAGCCAGGGCAGTCTTGAGAAAGAAGAACAAAGCTAGAGGCATCAGGCTTGTTGATTTCACACTATATTACAAGGCTAGAGAAATAAAAACAATATGGTATTGGCATAAAAACACACACACGTAGATCAATGGGACCTAATAGAGAGCCTGGAAGTAAACTCATGCATATACGATCAATTTATGACAAAGGAACCAGGAATATTCAATGGGGAAAGGATGGCCTCTTCAATAAGTGGTATTGGGAAAATTGGATAGGCACGTGCAAAAGAATGAAAATGGACCACCATCTTATACCATACACAAAAATTAACCCAAAATGGATTAAAGACTTGTACATATGACCTGAAACCATAAAACTTCTAGAAGAAAACATAGGCAGTAAGCTTCTTGACGTAGGTCGTAGCAGTGATTTTTTGAACCTGACACCAAAAGGAAAAGCAACAGAAGCAAAACTAAACATATGGGACTACACCAAACTAAAAAGCTTCAGTTCAGCAAAGAAAACCACCAACAAAATGAAAAGGCAATGTACTGCTTGGGAGAAAGTATTTGCAAATCATATATCTGATAATGGGTTAATACCCAAAATATATTAAGAACTCATACAACTCAATAGCAAAAACCAAACAATCCAATTAAAAAATGGGCAGAAGATCTGAATAGACATTTGTGCAAAGAAGTCATACAGATCGCCAACAGGTACATGAAAAGATGCTGTACATCATTAATCATCAGGGAAATGCAAATCAAAACCACAATGAGGTATCGCCCCATTCTGGTCAGAATGGCCATCATCAAAAAGTCTACAAATAATAAATGCTGGGGAGAGTGTGGAGAGAAAGGAACCCTCCTACACTGTTGGTGGGAATGTAAATTGATACAGCCACTATGGAGAACAGTATGGAGGTTCCTTAAAAAACTAAAAATAGAGTTGTCATATGATCCTTCAGTCCCACTCCTGGGCATATATCTGGATAAAACTCTAATTCGAAAAGATACATGCACCCCAATGTTCATTGTAGCACTATTTACAGTAGCCAAGACATGGAAGCAACCCAAATGTCCATCGACAGATGAATCAATAAAGAAGATGTGGTGTATATATACACAATGGAATATTACTCAGCCATAAAAAAGAATGGAATAATGCCATTTGCAGCACATGAATGGACCTAGAGATTATCATACTAAATGAACTAAGCCAGACAAAGACAGATATCATATGATATCGCTTATATGTGGAATGCAAAAAAAAAGATACAAATGAACTTATATACAAAAAAGAGTTAGACCCACAGACATAGAAAGCAAACTTATGGTTACCAAAGGAGAAAGGGGGGTGAGGGATAAATTAGGAGCTTGGGATCAATGTGTACACACTACTATATATAAAATAGATAACCAACAAATGTCTACTGTATAGCATAGGGAACTCTACTCAATATTTTATAATAACCTATAAGCGGAATAATCTGAAAAAGATATATATATATATATGTATTTATATTTATATATCTGAATCACTGTGCTGTACACCTGAAACTAACACAACATTGTAAATCAACTATACTTCAAAAAAAACACACAATGAGATATCTCACGCCTGTTAGAATGGCTATTATCGAAAAGACTAGAAATAACAAGTGTAGGGGAGGATGCAGAGAAAAGGGAACCCTCCTACACTGTTGGTGGGAATGTAAATTGGTGCAGCCATTATGGAAGACAGTATGGAGATTCCTCAGGAAAGTAAAAATAGAGCTACCATATGATCCAGCAATCCCACTTCTGGGTATTTATCTGAAGAAAATGAAAACACTAGCTTGGAAAGATATTTGCACCTTCACATTCATTGCAGCATTATTTTCAAGAGCCAAGATATAGAAACAATTTAAGCGTCCATTGGTGGATGAATGGATAAAGAAATTGTGGTGTGTGTGTATGTGAGTGTGTATACACATATACATACATACACATGATAGAATATTGTTCAGCCATTAAAAAAAATGAAATCTTGCCATTTGCAACAACATGGATGGATCTCAAAGGTATTATGCTAAGTGAAATAAGTCAGACAGAGAAAGACATCATATGGTCTTTGTTATATGTGGAATCTAATATATATAATATATATATATTATAGCTTATAGATACAGAGAATAGATTGGTGGTTGCTAGAGGCAGGGGGTGTGAGGTGGGAAAAATCGGTGAACTGCTTTTTGGGTTTTAGTTTAAATAAATAAAAATAATTAAAAATAATATGTATTGAACATTGTAGTTATGAGCTTTATTAGGTGTGGTGCTAAGAGGTTTACATATTATCCCCTCCTCAACCCAAGAAATAAATACTTTTATTATCTCCATTTTATAGATGAGGAGAAAAGATATCATAGTAATTGCATCCTATCTTGATTAGTTTTTAATTAATAATATTCATTATTCTTTGAGATTTGAAAAAAAATTTAATGTGTTTAATTTCAAAGGAGCTGTTGTTTTGCCATATCTGCTGAGATGTCTGGCTTCTTGTACAGCTTTAGTTATTCATTTTCTCTACTATTAAGAATTAGTATGTTTTTAAAACATCTGTAGAATTTTTTTCTAAGGACATGAAAATAAATTGCTTTTTCCTTAAGTCAAATGTATGTAAGGATTTGTTTGTTTAAATTAAAAAAATATTTATCTTAGGTGTGATATTTAGCACATTCATATGTGGCAAACCTTTAAAGATGATTGTTTTCCTTTGCATTCATGGTTTAATTTTCCATCTTTTCTCATCATTTTTAATTTAGAAAAATGTCAGTTATTGAAGAAAACATTAGAAATCAACCTTCCTCTCTGCACTAGCAGCCCTAATAAACTGTCTTAAAATTTAGCAGTGTATAATACAGCAGGTTTTTTTCCGAAAAGCAAAGTGACTATATTGTCTTCTAGCTTGCTTATTACACTGTATCTTAACATTTAAAAATACAATTATGTAATATATATGTAATACTAATATCATAAATATATATATATTTATAAGCTTTAAAAATATATCCTCAGTCAGGTCCTTCTGTGAATGAACAGTGTGTGGCTACATTTACATCCCACCTGCCTTCCTCCTGCCACCTGTCTGATGTTTTGGCAAATGCTCTCCATCAGTGTCAGGAATAAAAATGAAAAGTATGGAAAGTACAGCTGGGAAAGTAAATATACTTTAAAAATGTGAAATGAATTGTGATACCTAGTATAAATGACTTTTAAATACTGATTTTAAAATACTGTGCTTAGGCAAGGCAGCACTTCCTACACAAAACAATGTTTTCCAGGAGGTTCAGAAGCATTCTAAGAGGGGGAGAAAAGGTTTTTAAAGACCATAGAGCAATCATACTTAAACAAATTTTTTGAGGTAACATCTCATGTAACCAGGTGTTCCATAATTCACAGTTTAGAGAATGCTGGTCTAAGGAATATATACTTGCACTCATTCAAAAGAAGCTGCTGGACTTGATAATCTTCAAAAACAGAAGATTATGTAGTAAGGAATAATGCAAGACACGCTCAACAGTTAACACAGGTGTAGACTAGGTCAAAAGCTTGAGTGCTGACAGGAGACACAGCTTATGTTACCCAACACATTTTTGAAATGACATTCTCATCCTCACCCCACCCTGTGTCTCTAAACTATTTCATTGGCAAAAGTTCATTGACATTGCCTGTTTATTGAAGTTTCAAGAAGTTTGACCCCTTAGGAGACTGTAGCGCCGTAATGCTTTCTTATCTTCTGAACCTGTCCAAGGTTGTTTGTGGTCCACCCTACCCTTACCCCCTTGGTGGGTGGTGTAAACAACACATTTCTTGTACAAGATAGGTGATATCTGATAAGACTTCTCTCAGCCAGATTCTGGGAGCAATTTGTCTGTATATCCTTTTGGAAAGTTACTAACAGTAATATATTTATATAGAAGCAGTCTATTAAATATTGCTTATTAACTCCATTAGAATCAACCCCTGACAGGTACATGGGTTGATACTTATAGCAAGGGGGGAAAATCACTGCCCTTTATATAAGACCAAATGTTAACAGACCAGTGGTGTTATAATTGTAAACTTTGTATGAAGATGTTTTCAAGTCATTATAAAACTTTTTTTTTTTTTTTGGTGGTACACGGGCCTCTCACTGTTGTGGCCTCTCCCGTTGCGGAGCACAGGCTCTGGACGCACAGGCTCAGTGGCCACGGCTCACGGGCCAAGCCGCTCCGTGGCATGTGGGATCTTCCCGTACTGGGGCACGAACCCATATCCCCTGCATCAGCAGGCGGACTCTCAACCACTGCGCCACCAGGGAAGCCCTATAAAACATTTTTCCTGGAAGTCCTCAAGCGGAGGCCATCTTAATTAGACTCCTGTTAAATCTCAGGTAACATTCTCTTGCCTGTGCCTGTGAGAAGAAGCTCAGGGAAGGTCTGCTATTTAGACCTTTACAGAAAGGCCCCTGCCCCAAAGTGCAGCCATTTTAACATACACTAACTCCAGTGTGGAGGAATCTCGGAGTAGAAACTGTATAGGTTAGTTTATAGATTATACAGATTTGATGAGGTACAGATACATAGTCTCAGTGTTTATAGTGTTACTCTTCTAGACCTTTCTTTCTTCCCATGGTTATACCCCTTGCCTTCCCCCACTCCCAGAAAAAGCCCTGCATCTTCCAAGTAAGTGTTTTGGGTCTCCCACATTCCTTACTGGTCTGTCTTTACCTGTCATCCTTGTTCAAGGCTTAGCTTCTCCTTTTAGAGAAGTGAGGTCCCTTTGTGTCTGGCCTCCAGCAAGAAACCTTGGAGTCCTGTTTCACCTTTTTCACCCCCAGATAGCTAGTGTACTAAACTTTACCCCTTGTTCCACAGTGCGATTGTCCATCACCCCAGGCTAGGGGAGAATCAAGTTCAGCTTCTTCACCAGGTTTCCAAATTACTCCAATCCCTTTATTTCCCGAGAGATTGAGCTCCTTTCCAATCCAACCCAACCAATGGGCTCTGCCCTACAAGATAACTGCTTTCTTCATGTCACTTCCTTACTGATGAACCTAGGGTGATTTTCCAATGCTTATTGTCTCCAGTGTAAACTCCTCCATGTGTTTGGGTTTCAAGGTCTTTATTATCTTGCCTCACCTCATTTATCCATCTCTGTCTTCCTTTACCTCTCCTCCACACCCCAGCCCCTTGAGTCAGACGTACCATCAATCTTAACTAGTGCTTCTCAAGGAGCTGTGCTGAGAGACCCACTGTTTTTTGCTTTTGTTTTTGTTTTAGCTTCTAACCCGTCGTGAATTGATACTTTTGCATAATACAATAAAAATCGTTCAGAGAATCAAATTATAAAGACATGGAAAATAAAGACATACAAAGCTTCATATTTGTTATTAGTTGTGAAACATAAAATTACTCTGTCAAACAAAGTTTCTAAATGCTTATTAATTTCTGGACTTGCCTTGGTGAACACTGGTAATAAAGTTAGGGGCCTGGCACTAGGCTTTGAATTATACTTTGAGTACCACAGCTCTGCCTCCTGCTGATTTACACTGCCTTGCCCTTTGCTTAGACGCACCTGCCCTGGCTCAGAACGCCCTATTTTTCAGTAATCTTACCTGCCCATGCTAGAAGATCCAGACTGTGTGCCCCCTCCTTCCTCCACTTCTGCAGCTGTACTAAGCCATACTGAATATACCCCTTCCTTAATCTGCTGCTCTACTTACAGTTAATACTGCACCGCTTAGTACCTGATTACACGCCATATTTTATTTTTCTACAATTGTTCCATCCCTGTTAATACTGCCCACCCTCCTGCCTTCCCAAGTAGCCTGAGATGCTAAAGAGTATAAAATGTGTCTTCCCAAAAAAAATTGTACCCTGGCACCTAGCCATGTAAGTTCTTTAATATATATTGGTTGAACAAATGAATGAATCTTCTTTCATCCAAATAAAAATAACATTTTCTCCCCCTAAAATGTGTCTTCCACAATGCAGAGTAGGCACTTGATTAAAACATGTATTTTAAAAGTATATTACATTGACTATAGTCTGGGTACATGCAGAGTACTCACTTTCCAATACTGCCCTGTTACATAACCTGTGGGCCACTGTATAGGGCTGACTATGGCACAGGTTTTGGTTAGGTGTACCGCCTCACATAGGCATTTTCTGCTGCTTCAGACTGGTTATTCTCAGCCCTGATCTGATGATTCCATGGAGTGTCACATGTTAAGAATGTTGTGAAACTTCAAAAATTGATTCCTATTTACCCAATTTCTATTAATTTTTGTTACACATTTACACACCATGCGACGCTTTTTCCCTTTAAAGGTTAGAGGAAACTTTGAGAGAGTATTACAGTTGCCCCAAATTTGGAAATTGTTGGATTGCCCTGTTCTAGGTTAAGTGGCCCAGTCTGCACACCCCTTAATCAATGAATAATTTCTCCCCTATGCCTTTATTTATTTATTAATAAATTTATTTATTTATGTATTTATTTTTGGCTGCATTGGGTCCTCGTTGCTGCACACAGGCTTTCTCTAGTTGCGGCAAGCAGGGGCTACTCTTCGTTGTGGTGTGCGGGCTTCTCATTGTGGTGGCTTGTCTTTGTTGTGGAGCACGGGCTCTAGGCGCGCAGGCTTCAGTAGTTGTAGCACGTGGGCTCAGTAGTTGTGGCTCGCGGGCTCTAGAGCGCAGGCTCAGTAGTTGTGGCGCCCGGGCTTAGTTGCTCCATGGCATGTGGGATCTTCCCAGACCAGGGCTCGAACCCGTGTCCCCTGCATTGGCAGGTCGATTCTTTTTTTTTTTTTTTTTTTTTTTTTTTG
>NW_021703779.1:43374799-43406499 GCF_005190385.1 Monodon monoceros
TTTTTTTGCGGTACGCGGGCCTCTCACTGTTGTGGCCTCTCCCGTTGTGGAGCACCGGGAGCACAGGTTCCGGACGCGCAGGCTCAGTGGCCATGGCTCACGGGCCCAGCCGCTCCGCGGCATGTGGGATCTTCCCGGACTGGGGCACGAACCTGTGTCCCCTGCATCGCCAGGCGGACTCTCAACCACTGCGCCACCAGGGAAGCCCCTGCAGGTGGATTCTTAACCACTGTGCCACCAGGGAAGTCCTCCCCTATGCATTTAGATGCAGGGTTGGTTCTTATCGTCCATGTGCCAGTAGTCCACAAGTGCTTATGTTTCTATCTCAACCAGCGAGTCTATTCCAAATGAGTGGAATGCTATGCCATTTAAGTGTTTCTGCAGCAAGGTGTTTAATGATGCTACTAGTTTAGTCAGAGGATGCTGGGAAGGGTTTATTTTTTTAACTTTTATATTATAACACACCTACAAAATAGTGTGCACTCCTTTCACAAACCCAATGATGGTTCCTTAAACATGTGGTGTTAGTTGGAGTGTACATTATGAAGTGTAAATTGTCATCCATGTGCAGAGGTGCTGCTCAGTTGACTGAATTAAGCCTTTGACTTGTATCATTGTCCTGAGAGTATTGATGCCATCTGTCTGGCAGCACAAATTCTGACAACTGCCCAAATCTATAGGGTCTTTCAGTTCACTTCTTTAAAAAAAAAAAAAAAAGCTTTCCAGGTGTTTTGAATTATATCTAGTTGTGGTTAGTGGCAAATTTATGAGCTGGCTGGCTACATCTTCTTGACTTGTGCTGTAGAATCTGCAAAAGGTGCAAAAAGATATTGGGGTCGGTCTCTACACCCTGCCCCACCCCAGTCTATTTTTTTTTCTCTTTTGCCTTCTGCATTTCAGCTTGGAAAAATTATAAAAAGGTTCCCACATCCTTATCTTTCCATGGTTACTATTTTCTTTGGGCTTTCAAACGATGAATTCTGACATACTACTGGGTTGGCCAAAAAGTTCCTTCGGTTTTTTAAGTAAAGACACATTTTTCATTTTCACTAAAAACTTTATTGAACAGTGTATTCACCATTTTGTTCCACTACCTTCTGCCATTTTTAGGCAACTTTGTAATTCCATCTTCCTGAAACTTTTTATCTTTTTGAGCAAGGAACTGTTCCAGATGCCTTTTACAGTCTTCCAAGGAATAGAAACTTTTTCCATTAAGAGAATTTTGTAAAGACCAAAATAAATGGAAATCCAAAGGTGCAATGTCTGGTGAATACGGTGGATATATCAGAACTTCCCAGCCAAGCTGCAATGTCTGGTGAATACGGTGGATATATCAGAACTTCCCAGCCAAGCTGTAACAGTTTTTTCCTGGTCATCAAAGAAACATGCGGTCTTGCGTTACCCTGATGGAAGATTATGGGTTTTCTGTTGACTAATTCCGGATGCTTTTAGTTGAGTGCTGCTTTCAGTTGGTCTAATTGGGAGTAGTATTTGTTGGAATTAATCGTTTGGTTTTCTGGAAAGAGCTCATAATAGAGGACTTCCTTCCAATCCCACCATATACACAATATCACCTTCTTTGGATGAAGACCAGCCTTTGGTGTGGTTGGTGGTGGTTCATTTCACTTGCCCCACGATCTCTTCTGTTCCACATTGTTGTACAGTATCCACTTTTCATCGCCCGTCACAATGTTTTAAAAATGGAATGGTTTTGTTACGTTTAAGTAGAGAATCGCATGCTGAAATATGGCCAAGAAGGTTTTTTTTGCTTACCTTATGTGGAACCCAAACATCAAAGCGATTCACATAACCAAGCTGGTGCAGATGACTTTCAACGCTTGACTTGGATATTTTGAGTATGTCGGCTATCTCCCACGTGGTATAACTTTGATTGTTCTCAATTAATATCTTGATTTGATCTCTGTCAACTTCAACTGGTCTGCCCAACTGTGGAGCATCATCCAGCGAGAAATCTCCAGCACGAAACATCGCAAACCACTTTTGACACGTTCGATCAGCCACAGAACCTTCTCCATACACTGTGCAAATCTTTTTTTGTGTGTTTCAGTTGCGTTTTTACCTTTTTTGAAATAATAATATGCTGAAAATATTGCTTTTCCTTCAATATTCAATATTAAAATGGCTACACAAAAATTCACCAATTTTGATAAGTTTTTTAAAAATGCATGCTGATGTGACAGCTGTCACAGCACAATCTAACAAAATTGTTTTGAATGTAGTTAAAGACAACTAAGTGCTACTAGAGCCATTTTACAGAAAAAACCGAATGAACGTTTTGGCCAAGCCAGTATTTTATGTGTCCTACCGTGGGATTAGACACAGCGCTCATAAAGTACCTGCGCTGGGAAACCTGCCTGTTTTCTTCTTCGAGGTCCTGTGTGGTTTGTGGGGTTGACATTTTAATCAGTACCCACATTAAAATACCCAGTTACCATCCAGGTGCATCACTGGCAGGATCTCCAAGGCCTCTGTTTAGGAATAAAAAAGGAACAAAGAGAAGAAATACTTAAATATTGCGGTTTGTGTCAAGGAAAAAAAAGGGCCACATTCCTAAAATCTATTGCAACAAAACTCGCACTTTGCTACTACAATATGTTAAGTGTTCTGCACGTTGTTTTCTTCATTCTCCCCCTAGCAATAATTTCTTTACTCAGTGATATATTAATTTTGCAGCAAGCCAGCAACTTTTTTAAAACATTGTTTGTAATGCAAGTAATTTGCTTGCCTTTATGGTTAATTGAGGAACATATTGAAAATCTAAAGGTTTGCATATATGTGGAGCTATAATTTTTCCTTGGTTTATAACGTAGTTAAGTAAGTTCTGCTGGCCCACAAAAAACTAATTGTTGCAGTTACTCTTAGGCAGAGTACAGAAGGGTGTGTGACTGGTGTGCTGTTGTTTCCTTCAGCTAACTAGAAAGGGCTTGTTACTTGGTGGCTGGTGGGTGATGCGATAAGCAGTACAATAACTTAAAGAGATTTAAGCATGCAGCAAGACAAATTAGGAAATGAGACCCCCCGCCCTTGAACTTCTGGTGTTAGAGAAAGATGTTCTGGGCCCCAGTGGATTTGGGTCTCTTCCTCTCTTGGCTTGAGCCCCAGATTCTAGTTTCTTCCCCACACCCACCTTCTCCACTACCAATGTCAGCTTCAGAGCAGCATTTCCCCAGGGACCTGAAGAGGAAAGGTTTCCGGTTGTCCTTGCTTTTTAATTTAAGGGCTTTGTTTAACCTGACTCCTGTGGGCGGGAAAGCAAGCAGTTTTTCACATTTAAGGGAACTATCTAGCGTTATTTTGTGGTCCTTTGATACTAAAGTTCTCAAATTACAGACTTTTAGTACCATGTGTATGTTTTTCGTGTGTTATGTTTCATGTGTTAAAGGCAAGGAGAGGAGTAGGGAGGTGGACCAGAGTGTCATGACTCTCTTGGGCCCTTCTAGATTCAATATGTGATCACTGAGGAGAGAAATTAGAGCAGAGGCTTTCAAATTAAATACTATAGTTTGACCGTTAATCATTGCATAACCAAAAAGCACTTCTTGAGTACTCGTTATGTGTCTAGCACTGTGGAAGAGGATATAAGAGAAAAATGCCCCCAGCCCGGCTTGTCTTGGCCTTATTGTTCAAGAAACAACAAGGGGGGTGGAGGATGAGAATATTGTCAACAAGTGAGCAGCATTGTCCAGTGGGAGTTTGGGAAAAGCAGAGTGTCTTGAAAGTGAGTCTTGAGCTGGGCCTTTAAAACAGTTAGCATTTGGACATGCAGAAAGGGGAGGTGACAGTCCAGTCTGGCCCAGTAACACAAGTTTGGTTGGGGGTGGGTGGGGGCTGACCATGAGGAAATTGTCTTGACTGAGCAAGAGGATTGTAGAGATTCTGAGTAGGAGGGCAGGGGAGTCTGAGATTGAATGTGGCAGTGGGGACGGTCTTGGAGAGGAATAACAGATCATGAAGGGTGTAAAGCAGCCAGGGCCAGACTCCTGTGAGAAAGGTGGGGATAGAAAGTAAAGGAACAAATATGAAACATTGCAAACCAGAAAGTTTGGACTTGGTAACTAATTAAATATAGAGATGACAGTAGGAGGGAGCAAAAGATAATTAACATTCTAAATTGGTAAGCTCAAAATAGCAATAGCAACTGCAGGCAACTTGGGGGTTAAGGAAATTTGCTTTGGGGAAAAGTACTGAGTTTAGCTTTAGGTATGTTTTTTAGGTGTCAGCCTTTTTATTTTGTGATAAATGCTTTGTGATAAATGCTTTGAAATATCCTGTGGCTTGAATGGGAGAGCAGGAATAGATACTTAGAATTTGTTTGAGAACAATGACGTCTGAAACCTGAAATAGAACTCAGAGAGATGATTAGAAAGCCAAGGATGTATTTTTGCCAGGGGGTAGGAGGGGTGGGGGAGGAGGGAAGACAAACAGTAGGAACCCTGAAGAAGGAAGAGGTGGCAACAAAGATTGAAAAGAAGGAAAGCTCAGAGAAGCAGTAGGAGAACCATACTACAGTACAGGATAACACAAGCGAAGATGAGGGCATTTCAAGGATTGGGGAGTCACCTTATGTCAGATGCTTAAAAGAAAAAAATGAGAAGAGTAGGAAGTGTAAAAAATTCCCTTTAGCTGCGTTAGGTTCTGGAAGATATTAAGCCCTTTTGACCTGGTAAAGTTAGAATCTCACTATAACACAACTTTTTTTTTTTTTTTTTTTTTTGTGATACGCGGGCCTCTCACTGTTGTGGCCTCTCTTGTTGCAGAGCACAGGCTCCAGACGCACAGGCTCAGCAGCCATGGCTCACGGGCCCAGCCGCTCTGCGGCATGTGGGAACTTCCTGGACTGGGGCACGAACCTGTGTCCCCTGCATCGGCAGGCGGACTCTCAACCACTGCGCCACCAGGGAAGCCCTAACACGACTTTTAATAGTGCAGAATTTGATACAGTCTTGGACTCCATTCTAAGAAGGGATATATTCCTAGAAGAATCTTACCCATGACTCCATTCTGCTGCATAAACCTGAGGGACAGCATAAAATACAGGCTTATGCATGTTATCTTCAAATATATATGATAGGTCACAAAAGTTAAACAAGATTGGGTGAATTTTTCCACAAAGTTTCAGCAGACTATTTTCTCCCCAAAACAAATGTTTACTCATATCACCATGAGTAGCTGAGATGGAGACATCAGTGACAGGGTTGGAGCTAGAATCCAGTTCCCCAGATTGGTTGATATGTTTTTTGTTCCTCTAGCCCATTGAGAAAATAAGGATTAACCTTCAACTCTATATATCTTATCTTTTGGAACTAAATTCAGATCAAGACTTATTCATAAGCTTACATTTAAGAATTACAGAGTGAGATGTAGGCGGTAATTTGTCAGGCTAGTAGTTGCCATGCCTTGCGTGGGTGGTTAGGCAGAACAGTGACTGAAGAATGGAGTATGTGTGTGTCCCCAAACCTGACACACCCTGAAATCTTCCTGAATGAGTAAATCATTTTATCCATATCTTCTTGCACAATAATGGGGAAGGGGAAGTAATTTGAAGAGCCGCTGATATGACCTTTGTGGGGCCTTGTAATGGCAGTACTTCAAACAGAATCGGAGCAGCTGTACTTAGGTTAAAAGCAAACGGATTCATCTCACAGATAGTTATGGAGCTTCTACCCTGTATCTGAGGCCTCCAAGTGAAGTTAAGGTCAGTCTCTTCCCTTCGGGAGAGATAAGACACAGTGCAAATAACTGGAACGCAAGGCCTAGTGTGTGTACGTGCTATGGGAGCCAGTCAGAGGAGAGACAGTGCAAAGGCCTGACAGCTACTAAGAAAAGCATAAATGAAGACATAATGACTCTATTCATCCTGCCAGTCCTCCAAGTTGTAAGACGTAATAAGTTTATGTACCAAATGAATGGTGTAACTGTGTCTATTTTTAGAGGGGACTTCAGCTCATGAGTCAAGTCCTTCCAAGTTGTCGTTTTTTGTTTAAATTTCCCTTGAGCAATAAAATAAAATCCACTCAACTGCCAGTTTTATCACATGTTATATCTTGACTTTCGAGCTACAGGGGTTGGGAAATGAGAGGAAAAATTAGTGTTTCACCTTGGGAACACCGTCATAGATAGGTAGCTTGCCCAGAATTCAGAGTAGCAAAAGTGTATTAAATGCATTGGTATCTGTGCAGCAAATGGCATTCTGTTGTTTAGTGCTTTGCAATACAACATGATCATTTCAGTGAAGGATGCTAAGATCCCAAATACCTAATGCTTAGCCCAAAGCCATTATCTGTGTGTTAACGCTGGAATCCTTGGCATTTTCTGATGTAATCATGCCCCGGCTTAATCATCCAAGTTCTGTAGATTGTTTAAAGCATCCTTCATGCCCATCACATTTATACTGACTCAGCTACCACCCTCATCAAGCCTTGTTTCGAACACTGTCACAAGACTCATGTTCATAAAACACCACATAGTGTGAGTTGCCAATTCCTGCTCTTGAAATCTACCGAATCTCTCCTCACCACCCTGCCCAGCATCACTTCCTCTCACAACTGTCAGTCATGAGAGCTGAGCTTTTAAATTGATCCCCCTCGTGCCAATCCATATTTCCACTTGCTGCTAGACTAAACTTCCTGAAGGAGCATTTTGTTCTCCAACTTATAAAACGTTGGGAACTGCCCATTGCCTATAGCTGTGTTTCGCAGGCATCCTAGTCATTTGCATCCTGCCTTCACAATCTTCACGTCCATCCGGACTTGTTATCTTCCTTTGAATCAGCTCATTTTAAAAATTAAATCTTTTAGCCTCATCTCAAGCAATAAACTCCATAGAAATGCAAGTTGCAGTTAGTTTTAGTTTATTCCTCTTTGACACTAAAGTGGACGCGTTAAGAGTTCCCTCTCCAGAGTGGTTGCTCACTGCATGGGTAGTCCAACTCGTTATTATTCTTGCAGCATTTAAGGACCACAGCACGGCCTTGGCCTTATCCACCCTCATCTTCCTGGCAGAACTTTCCACTCCAGCTAAACTGGTTTATTTGTGGCCTCTTAAGTAGCACCTTAACATACTCTCCTCCGCCTTCTGGAATACCCTCCTCCACCTCCTCTTCCTCTTGACCTGTCAGCATCTTTCCCATCCTCTTTGGTCACTCTTCAAGCCAACCCATGTGGTCTACAGCAGTGTCTCTCCTCCCTAAACTCCTGCATTTTACCCCTACTGCCTTGTGTCACTAGTTCAGCATTTCATTTTATCTGACCTAAGTCTGTCCTTAGGGCATCACAAAGTCTCAGAGCTGGGATGGCGCTTAAAGAACTTTGCCTAGGCCTTTCTTACTTGGTGTAAAGACTGCAAGCTCCTTGAGGAAAGCAGTCACATTATACATATCAAGCCTCGAACATATGGCTGCTTTTTAGGGTTTTCTGCACTCTGGATGCCATTAAATGTGTCATTATCTCATGATTTTTCAGGAGCTCATTATCTAGCCTATCCTGTTGATCACCAGTGTTTCCCGCAGAGCCATCAGAGTCACCACTTTATTATCTTGCCTCCCATGTGTCATGTCCCCATTGTACAGTGTCCGCCCTTCACCCCTTACCTCAGTAGCTCCTTCTTCTCCTCCAGAACACGTACATACAGCCATTTCGGTCTCCAGTCCATTTTGCCAGCTCCTTTACTTCAAAATTAAAACAGTGAACATTTTTATGGCAGATTCCACCCCTGGGTCTATCTTCTTAGTTCTCTCTTTCTCCCTCTCTCTGAGCCCCAGGTTGTTGAGCACAGAGTGGAGTCTGGGCCTCCCCTTCTTTAGCAGCTCCTTTCTGGCCCCAGACAAGGGAGGAGGTGAACGGTTGGGATGTGCAGGTGCCCTACCGCCTGCCACTGAGCGGGCACCTGCACATCCCTGCACAGAGGGATGGACTGTCTCATGAACAGCCCCCCAAAAAAGGTGCAGAGAAACAAGGCTTCTCACCTCAGATGTATAAGCACATGCACTCTCTGACCTGCTTGCTACCTCACAGGCCTTATATATGTCAGAGCGTGAATTAAAAAATTTTTTTTTAATTCACCGAAAATTAAAAAAAATTTTTGAACAGTGTGAACTTTCTCAGTCTGCTTCCCACACCAAAGGTTTGCAGGCAAACGAGCTTTTCCCCGTCTCCTCACACAGAGAGCCCAAGAGAAGAGCCTTCTGACCCCATCACCCTTTTATATGGCTTAACCCGAGGAGAGTGAACTTTCCGAATTCCACCCCCAGCTGTGGAGTTTGCAGAAGTGAGCCTTCGCCCAGCAGGCAGGACGGAGATTTCTTCATGCCCTTCTCATAGGCACGCTGCACAAGACTGAGCTTTATTACAGTGACACCCTCCCTGCCCCAACACACACACAGAGATGATGCACACCGGTGGTGAGAGGAGGAGGCTCCTGATCATCCCCCCGCCTCCCTGTACCTGTGTCGGTGCACGTTCTCTGTCTGAGGACCAGCAGCCTCCTGACCTGTTTGGGCTCTAGTGCCTCACATGTTGGGTGTGAGCTGTCTCAGGTCCCCTCCCACACACAAGCTTTATAGGTATACATGCTTTCTGAGCTGTGCCCTGTCTCTTACACCCAGCATGCCTTAAAGTTCCCTTCTTATAAGCATGCTTTGTAGAACAGCAGTGAACTTAAAAAAAATTGCCTCAGACTCACAGGCACATATGTATTTAGATGCGTACACAAACACACACACACGAAGCGAGGGAGAAGAATCCTTCTGCCTGTTAGTATTTGTCTTGGATGGTGGAGTGTGTGGAAGAATAGAAACTATCTGCCCCTCTTAACTTAGTGGGGACAACAGAAGGGTCAGAAACGGGAGTTTATCCTTCAAGGATGGCATGGAACTTCTAAGCTTTCATCTGTTGGCCAACAAGATTGAAGACTAAAGAAAAAGTGCCAAGGTGAATATACATTGGGCTCTTTACACTATAATTAGCATTGTCGAGCAACTGACATGTAAGGAAAAGAGTATGAGAATCATCCTACAGCTGATAAGTTTGCTTGCTTAGTCTATACATTAAAAGCCCTTTATCTTTTAGTTGTTTCAAAGGTTTTGGAACTTTGTTCAAATAAGTATTTACATCATAAAAATAGTGTGAGTATTTCTGTTTTAACATTTTTATAAGATTCATCAGTAAGCATTCTTCTTTTTTTTTTTTAACATCTTTATTGGGGTATAATTGCTTTACAATGGTGTGTTAGTTTCTGCTTTATAACAAAGTGAATCAGTTATACATATACATATGTTCCCATATCTCTTCCCTCTTGCGTCTCCCTCCCACCCTCCCCATCCCACCCCTCCAGGCGGTCACAAAGCACCGAGCCGATATCCCTGTGCCATGCGGCTGCTTCCCACTAGCTATCTACCTTATGTTTGGTAGTGTATATATGTCCAAAGCATTCTTCTTATACCTGTCCCATCTCTGCCTCTTCTTTCCCCTCAGCGCCCCCACTGTCAATGCAAGAGTGCAAGCCTCTTGAATTGTCCCATCTTTTCTACCTTGAGCATGCAGGACTATGAGCTTGTTTTTTCTTTAAGCGTGCTCACCCAAACACATACATACACACACACACACCGAGTGACCCTGCTGACAACGTATCCTCTCTCTTACGTGTCCTGTCTGTTGGTGTGTGTTTTCCCACCCCCGTCCCACTAGCCTCTCTCTCTTATCCCGCAGTCCTCTTTCTTCCTTTCCCATGCACACGTGCTTTCTTCCCTTCACATGCACACGTGCGTAGTCTGCGTATAAGAGAGACACGTGAGCTGTCTCATTTCATCCAGTGTTGTAGGACTGGGGGCCTTCTAGTACTGCCCACCTCCCACCCCATGCGTGGCTTAAACTGACAAAATTAACCTTGTTATTACAGCCTCCCAATGCACGCATTGCTTGTGCTACAGTGTCAGTCTCCCTATTACTCCTTTCTCTGTGCCCACCCCCACACATCTATGACAGCAGCTTGAGCCTTCTTAGGACGCATCCTTCATCTTTTTCCCTTCTATTTCCCCGCTGCCTCTCCCATACATGTGTGCCCAGGATGCACCAAAAGTGAGTCCTTATTACCTGTGGTTCTTGTACGCGCATGGGCACACACAGCTTGGGGTTTGGTGGTTGGGTGTGCTATCTCGGCAGTCAGATTACCTGTGGTGGAATCCTGGTATGATCCTTTACCAGCTTCATGATCCTGGACAAGCGACTTTTCTTCTTGTTGTCTCAATTTCCACAATATATATATTAAAAACTGAAAAAAAAATTAAATTGAAAAAAATTAAAGAACTAAAAGGCACTACCTCCTTCCTTGACCCTAAAAGCTCCTCCAGTTTCTCCCCATTTTGTTGTTCCACTTTACAGAAAAACTCCTTCAAGGAGCTAACTCCATTTATGCTTCTCCCATTGTCTCTTGAACGCCCTCCAATTAAGGCTTTAATCCTCACCACACCACTAAAATCACTCTTGTCAAGGTCCCTGATGCCTTTAGCACCCCCCAGTTCATTGCACAATCTCGTCGTCTTTTTTGACAGATCCACACACAGTTGCTCATTGCCTCTCTCTGGTTTGCAGGACTCCATTGTCTCTCAGTTTATTGTCCTCTTACCTCAGCAGCCTCTCTTTCTCAGTCTCTTTTTTTTTTTTTTCTTTGCAGTATGCGGGCCTTTCACTGTCGTGGCCCAGCGGCCATGGCTCACGGGCCCAGCCGCTCCGCGGCATGTGGGATCCTCCTGGACCGGGGCACGAACCCGTGTCCCCTGCATCGGCAGGCGGACTCTCAACCACTGCGCCACCAGGGAAGCCCTCTCAGTCTCTTTTGCTAGCTCCTCTTCTTCTTCCTGAATTCTAAACCTTAGAGAGACACAGGGCTTAGTCTTTGGATGACTTCTTTCTACTTCTCATTAGTCCTCAGCAGTTCTTATGTTGTCCTGTGGTTCTTAACACCATCCTATGTGGATGACTTCCCTATTGATATTTCCAGGCTGGGCCTCTCTCCCTTTCTCCCCCTCCTTCATCCCTCCCCCTCCCCCCTCCCCCTCTCCCATTTTGTCTGGTTCTGTCTTTTTCCTCTCACTGTTCCCTTTTCCCAAACTCAGCTTTCCTCTGACCCTGCCCCCATATGCAGTCTGAACAAAAGGGAGGCTTATTGCAGCCCCTCCCCTGCCTTCCAGCCATCACCACACATGCATAGTGCAGGGACACAGGCCTGCAGGAAAATGAGCCACCTTATTTGGCCCAGGCCCTGGCTTTGCTTTTCTACCTGCCTACCCATGGCTTACACACTCCACATTCTTTCTGCATCTTGTTTGGGGCATGTACACACACACATCCATACATACAGGTATTCAGGAGAGTGAATCATCTCACCTCCTTTGCTTGCATCTTTTGCCCAGTGGAGGGTGAGCTTTCTGAAACCACTGCCGATATGCAGGAGAGGGAACCTTGGCTTGCCTTGCTCACATGCCAGTAAATAAGGCTTTTCTTCTGTTCTCTTTCCATCTCACATCCTTTGCCTGCAGAAAGTGGTACTTTTTTAAAAATTAATTAATTATATTTTTGGCTGTGTTGGGTCTTCGTTGCTGCACGTGGGCTTTCTCTAGTTGCGGCGAGCAGGGGCTACTCTTCGGTGCGGTGTATGAGCTTCTCATTGCAGTGGCTTCTCTTGTTGTGGAGCATGGGATCTAGGCACGCGGGCTTCAGTAGTTGTAGCATGCGGGCTCAGTAGTTGTGGCTCGGGGGCTCTAGAGCGTGGGCTCAGTAGTTGTGGTGCGTGGGCTTAGTTGCTCTGCGGCATGTGGGATCTTCCCGGACCAGGGCTTGAACCCGTGTCCCCTCCATTGGCATGCGGATTCTTAACCACTGCCCCACCAGGGAAGTCCCAAAAGCTGTACTTTTTGAATCTCCCTCTTATGATCTGGCACCAAAGGGAACCTTCTTAGCAAATTGATCACCTTGTCTCTCCCTCTGACACTCTTGTGCTTTGTTTTCCCACACCCAGACCCTATCATTTTTCATGCCATGTGTGTAGGGTTGTGGACTTTAACACCTACTATAAGCAGGAGAATGAGCCTCCCTGTTGCATACAGCACACACGGAACACAGATCTCCTCCACCTCATTTTCTCACACTCACACGTCCTTCCCTCCATGCAGCACAAGGGGAATATGAGACGCTCGCTTATGCCTTGCACAGCCTAGGATTCCTGCCATCTCACTCCCTCATATGCATACAATTGTCAGCAGGTTGCGCCGCCTTTGTGGGGCCTCTTTCTAAACAGCAGCATCTAAGATTCTGAGCTTTCTTATCATGTGTCCTCTCTGAATGGTCCAGTGTTGTTTCATACATAAAATAGAGTGATGATTACCTTGTAGATATTTTATGGGGATATAATAAGTTAATATATGAAAAGCACTTGGAACAGTGCCCTCTAAATAATAAATGCCATACTGGTGTTTGGAATAAAAAGAAAGAGAAAGAAAGAAGGAAAATGGAAAAAAATAGGCAATAGTGAACATTCTTGAAGGTACATATTGTGCATGGACACACAGACACACAGTCTCATTAAATGGGAAACATTTTATATATGGGGCACAGTCACATACATACCTGTCCAAAGTATCTGGGGCACACACACACACACACACACACACACACACACACACACACAGTGTACAGGAGAGCGAATCTCCTGACTTGCTTTCTCTCTTACATGCCTTGAGTGTAGGACCGTTGGCATCTCAATTACCCTCCCACACCCAAGGCTTGCAGGAGGGCCAGCCTTCTCCTCCCTCTGCAGTGCACAAACATGAGCACAAACACACAGACACTGTAGGTGATCTGGGTCTTGATGTACCCCTCCCTCCTAAGCCGTGTGTGCGCTACACCAACCCCCCCCACCATGGCTATCCCGCTCCATGTGTGCCCCTCCTGGCTTACCCCCCAACACTCCTCCCTCACTCCTTTGCTGCCCATGGGCAACCCCCAGGCTGCTGTATCTCACTTTCTAGAGGGTACCCACACCTTGTGCCAAGAGAGTGAGCCTTTCCCTGCTCCCTCTCTCACATCCCTTGCATGGTGGAGGGTGAGCTTTCTGAAAACCCCTCCCACATGCAGGGTTTGCAGGATGGTGAGCCTTGGCTTTCCTTGCTCTCTTGTGCCTTTACGCATACACATACACACACCTTCAGAAAAGACGGACATATCCACCAGCAGTGGGAAGGAGGACGACCCTCTGCCCTATGTCCTTTCTCCCATCTCAGTCATAAGTAGATCTTGCAGGAGAGGGAGTTTTCTCTTACCTTTATCTTGTACAAAGTGCAGGTCCTCATACTCAGGGATGAGGACAACTTAGAAGGAGGGTGAGTCTTTTGACCTGTTCCTTCCTTGTCAGCACCTAGCGGGGAAAAGAGAGAGCCTTTTCAGTATTCCCATACATGGGGTGTGATGGAAAGGGAGCCTTCTAGCTCATTCTCACAAACCCAAGGTGTGAGGGAAATTAAGAAGTGTCTGTTCCTTAACACATATGGAAGTGTGCATACACGCACACATCCATATAGGGTGCAAGAAGTGGGGTTCCTCACTATCCCATGCCTTACCCAATGCACATTTATTTGCACAAGAGGGTGTGTGAAGGTCTGTTTTCTTAGGCGTTTCCATAGACATGAATCAGAGTGTGAGCCTTCTCTATTCTCTTCCCAGATGCAGAATTTGCAGCTTATTCAGTGAGCCATTCATTCATTCATTCAACAAATATTTATTGAACATCTAGTATGTATCGGACAGTCTCCTACGCACTAGGGAAACATCAGTGATGGAAAGAAAAGAATTCCTTCCCTAGTGGGAGGGAGACAGGCAGTGAACACAGTGAGTAAGGAAAATGCACAGTGTGTCAATTAGTGATAAGTGCCAAACGAAATAATGCCATATGCAGCTACATGGATGGACCTAGAGACTGTTATACTGAGTGAGGTAAGTCAGACTGAGAAGGACAAATATCATATAATATCGCTTATATATGGCATCTAGAAAAATGGTACAAATGAACTTATCTACAAAAGAGAAATAGAGTTACATATGTAGAAAATAAACTTATGGTTACCAGGGTGTAAGGGAGGGGGAGGGATAAATTGGGAGATTAGGATTGACATATATACACTACTATATATAAAATAGATAACCAATAAGGACCTACTGTAGAGCTCAGGGAACTCTTCTCAAGACTCTGTAATGACCTGTATCGGAAAAGAATCTAAAAAAGAGTGGATATGTGTATACGTATAAATGATTCACTTTGCTGTACACTTGAAACTAACACAACATTGTAAATCAACTATACTCTAGTAAAAATTTAAAACAAAAAGGGAGGGCTACTGTGTTCTAGGAACAACAAAGAGGCCATTGTGGCATGGGAAGTAGTAAGATCTGATGGAGGAAATGGAAAGTTGATGATTAGTATGTATCTCTAGAAGATGAGAACTCTTGTTTAAAAAATCATAACCATAATACCATTATCACACAATAATAGTTAATAAGTTCTTAATATCATCGAATACTCATTGTTCAAATTTCTAGTTTTCTCAAGAATATCATAAATTAGGATCCAGGGAATTCCCTCGTGGTCCAGTGGTTGGAACTCCGCACTCTCACTGCCAAGGGCCTGGGTTCGATCCCTGGTTGGGGAACTAAGATCCCACAAGCCGCGTGGAGTGGCCAAAAAAAAAAAAAAAATTAGGATCTAAATAAAGTCCATACACTGCATTTGGTTGATAGATATCTGAAGTCTCTGAATTATACCTTTTCCCACCATCTATCTTTTTTCTCTGATTGTAATTTATTTGTTGCAAGAAAGTGGGCTATTTGTTCTGCAGTTTCCCACAGGCTGGATTTTTCCGATTGCATCCCTGTGGTGTAGCTTACATGTTGCTTTTCCTTGTTTGTGTTTCCCGTAAATTGTTAATTGTATCTAGAAGCCTGATCAAATTCAGGCTTAATTTTGGGAAAGGGGGCAGAAGTACTTCTATCAAGAGGCACATAATGATTGGTTGTCCCTCCTTTTGTGATATTAGTTGCCATTGATGCTCAATTCCTAGAGCCATTATTTCATTAGGTTTGCAAAATGATGATATATTCTCTCTTATTTATTAGCTGAAATACTTCTGTAAAGAAAAACTTCCCCTCAACTACTGTTTGATTACCCAGTGGTACAGTTTTTATAGAAAAGGTAGGATAAATGCTTGATTCTCTTTATCAGTGCTCAAAATAATGAGTTGTCTCACTAGCTTACTCCAAGGAGAATCTTTAAAAAAATTATTATGATAAACTCATGGATTTAAATATACTTGATCTTTCCATTGCAGTTCTTGTCCTCAGTAAAGCTCAAATGTCCCATGTTTAGCCAGGAGACCTTCAACTTGGTTCCTGAGTTCTTTTGACATGGCCCCAGTATTGATTCAATAGCTTCTCTGCTTTCTGGATTGAAAAATTGTTCCAGGCTTATCTCAGACATCTCCTTCCCCAGACCTGGAATCTGCCATGTCTTCAGTAAGCCTTGGTTCCTTTTATTAGACGTGGTATTTGGAGACCACATTCTAGGCCCTAGGGGTGCTCATTGCCTCTGGATTAGTCATTGTTTTCAGGCTTCTTTAACGACCAGAACAAAAAAAAAGGTTTTGTTATTGTTGCTTTGTCTTGTTTCTAGATAAAACATGAGATCAGGGAGTTCCCTGGCCGATCAGTGGTTAGGACTCTGTGCTTTCACTGCCGGGGGTGTGGGTTCAATTCCTGGTCAGGGAACTAAGATCCTGTAAGCCACCGGCCAAAAACAAAAACATGAGATCATTCTTACACTTCCAAATCATAACAGAGGTTTTACATGCCTTTGTTTCAAAAGTATCATGCTGACTGTTGTGTGGTGAGTAGACTATAAGTGCAGAAACAGGGAGAATGATTGAAATAATTCAGGTGACAGATTGATGGAGACATGGTGGTATTGGTGGTAGTGGTGAAGGTGGTGAAAACTGGTCAGATACGGATCTATTTTAAAGTTAGGGCCAATTGGATTTACCAATATATTGGATGTGAGGTATGAGAGAAAGAGGGGTCAAAGATTAAGTGTTCTTTTTCCTCTTTTTCATGTATCAGTTGGGCACCTGTGCTGACACTGCTTGTGTGAGTGCCCGAGTTTTCTGCTCTGTTCCCCCCCTCTAATCTTAATACCCAGATGGAGGTACTGTCTTGGTGCAATGTACCTGAACAAGGATTCAGAGGGTGAGTGTCTTCTACACAGAGAGAACAGTGCCTATCTATCACCTCTCCTCATTCTTTTCACAGATCTTTTTGAACATCTGTTGGATTTGGGAATCTAAGCAAAGCATCAGGGGCCCTGGGCTTACTGTCCTGTGAGCTTGTGCCACAGAATAAAATTCCTCATTCCCGTTAAGCCTGCCTTCACGTGTTCAAGGGGCTGGGAAAAGTGAGATTTTTCTGTCCTTCTTCCCGCACCACCCTTGGTAGCCCTCTCACTTGCTCCTTCTCTCTAATCCTTGTTAGCTGGTTGTTAGTGCGTTCTATACGCAATGCACCTGGGCAGGAATTTAGAGCAGGCTGAGCCTCACCTGCAGATGGAAGCACAGAGTGCCTGTATGTCACCTCTCTCTCCTTCCTGCCTGCCATTATTTCGTTACCTCCTACTATGTGCCAGACAGTCCACTGGCTGTAGGGAGCCAGCAGCAAACAGGACACTCATATTCCCCTGAGTATACTGGCTAGTGGGCACATAAAGGAGGATGAACCTCATTTGTACCCACTGCGCAGGTGTGCACACATGCTAGTGAATGAGTTTTTACTCTTTAGGCTCCACTCGCCAAGCACCCTGCCTCACCCCCAGGACAGCCGGGCATCTACGTAGGGGTGTGGACCTGCATGCACAGAGTCCCACTGGCGGGGTGAGCAGGGATGGAACCTTCCTGCCCTTGACCCTGCTCTCTCATACTTCCCAGGAAGAGCAGTGAGCTGTCTCAGGGTTCTTCCCTTGAGAAGTTATTGAATGAAGGTGCACTCGCTTGTTAGTGCTTGCTCTCACGTTCACAGATACACAGATACCAGCATTCTCATACACACCAGCAAGATAGACGGGAGGGTGAGCGTGCACAGGAGGCCCATGCATGGCCAAGTTTCCAGCGTAGACAGACAGGTGAGCTTTCAGAGATGGGAGACAGCTGGTGCCTTTGGTTTTATACTCACAGGGGCAAATGCCCCGTTCTCATTCATCCACTTGTATGTTTTCTCTATTTTTCTCTCTCTCTCCCCACCCCTTCCCTCCCCACCCCTCACCACAGGCACATACAGACTCTCACTCAAAGAGTTCACTTTCTGACTTCTTCTCCTCACCTGCTCCTTCTCACATCCCTTGCCTGGGAGGGTGAGCTTTCTAAAACGCCCTCCAACATGCAGGGTTTTCAGGAGGGCAAGCCTCAGCTGCCCCACTCTGGTGTGTGGGCGTATGTGCTGCCCCTGCCCCCCACGCCTGCATGCAGAACTTCATGCATAATGGATCCCCAGTACAAAGGCACAGGCCCTCTGGTTCCACTGGTCTTGCAGTTGAACAGTGAGCTCTCTAAACCCCATTCCTATATGCTACGTTTGCACAAGGGTGCCGGGGTGCATCTTGTTGCAGTGGTTCCCCACTGCGCCCCTCTCTCTCTCTCTCTCTCTCTCTCTCTCTCACACACACACACACACACGCACACGCACACGCACACGCATGCAGCGTAGAGGAAACTTCTGATGTTTTCCTTCATATTCTTTATATATGATGGGGTGTGAACTTTGTTGATAAGGGAGATTGAGGGAGAGACAGACTCGTCAACTCACGCACACAAGGAATTCAAGAGAATGAATCTGTTCATCCCCCACCCTTGCAGGTACTCAGTCTCACAGGTATTCAGGCCTCTTCCCTCTCATGTGTCCCTTGCGTGCAGGAGTGTGACCCCCACCCTTAAAAATGCACACTCATTCAAATACACAGACACATATAAGTGGAGGGTAAGAGGTACAAGTGACGACAGACGCGTGACAGGTGCGGCACTCCACTTTGCGTTTATTTATCCTATTTCGTTTTCTTGGCACCGTAAGGAGGTAGGCTTTATTGACCCCATTTTTCAGAAAGTGTTGATTCTCTAAGCTCATTCGTGGTGGAGCTTGAATTCGAACAAGGGTAATGTGAATACCCTGAGTATTCACAGGGTCCATGGTTTTCCCAGCACACCACTGTAGTCCCAGACACTAGCAGTGGCAGCAGCTCCTGGGAACCTGTTAAAAATGCAAATTCTTGGGCCCTTCCCCAGGCCTATGGAGTCAGAAACCCCTATAACCTGTGTATTACCAAGCTTTCCAGGTGATCCTGATGCATGTTGCAGTTTGAGAACAACTGTGCTCGACTGTATGTGGTCACACATTCACACAAAGGATTTGGGGGATAATGAGCCTCAGTGATATTCATTTGTTTTCTCTTTCCTCTCACACTCTTCTCTCCTCCTGGTCTCTTTGTCCTAACAGGTTTATACTTCTTTGTTGTTGTTATCTGAGAGAACAGACGAAATATCTGTTCAACTGGACATCTTCAATGTGAAGCTCCAGAACCTTGTCTTTACTTCTGTGCCACAGCTAAGCGGCTTCTGTGAAGAAGAGTGAGCCCTCTGATTAAGTCCACGCGGGGCCTTCTGTTCTGGTTCCCCTCTCTAATCCTTGCTACCTGGGTGAGAGTGCTGTCCGAATGCAATGCACCTGGGCAAGGATTCTGAGAGTGAGAGCTTCGTCTTCATACAGGACAGAGCACCTTTCCAGCCACCCCACCAATGTTTATTGATCACCTCTTCTATACATGGTACTAAGCTGGGCATTGAGCCTACAGTCGTCAACAAGGCACACCACTTTCCTACCCTCATGTTGCTTACAGTTGAGGGAGGAGAATGGAATTCCTCGTCAGCCATTACTCCTACCTGCCCCGAGAGTGGGTGGTCACAGAGTGGCCTTCTCATTGCTGCTGTCACCCACAAGTACACAAAATCAGGAACCTTCTCTGATCTCACATGGAACATTCTCTGCCACTCTATACCATCACTCATCAATGTATATACATGAGGCCAAGACTCTTTGTCATAGCTACACACACACACACACACACACACACACACACACACACACACACACACTGCAGGTGCCTGAGCCTTCTTGTCTGCTCCCCCTCTCGAATCCTTGGAACCTAGGTGTGAGTGCTGCTCTAGTGCAACACACCTATTCAAGGATTCAAAGAGGCTGAGCTTGGTCTGCATGGAGAAGGACCGAGCACCTCTATATCACCTTTCCACCATCCCACCGTCTTTATAATATTTGCATTTGCTATGAGGTGCGCTGCACTGGGTGTTAGAGGTTCACTGGTGAATAAGATGGACTGGCCCAGAGTCCTCGTCCCTGGGTTCTGTGGAGGGCACATGTGGGAGAATGGGCATCATTCCCTGTGGGCAGGCTTACACCTATGTCAGGGCATGAGCTTTCTCTTTATTCTGGCTTCCTATGTTCAGACACTGTAATGGAGAAATATCCAGTGGGTGACGAGGCTCCCACAACCAGTTGTTGCCCTCCCTGAGCTTATAGTTTAGCAGAGGAATGGAAGGGGGCAAAGTAGCCTCTTTACTGTACCATCCTACAGCATGTGCATGTACATTGGTGCCCCCACCAGATCATCCCAGCCTTCTTGTTAACCCACACACACACAGCCAACACACGTAAACTCTCATGTACGACCTGAAAAAGATGCTGCTCACGGTCTTTATTCAGAGCTGTCTGAGAGAGAATGGCCATGGGACCTCGTGCATGGAGATGAGCACACATGCACATGCTGGGGAAAGGGATCAGTCTCATTACATGCACATAGTGATACTTTGTGGGAATGGGACCGTGAGAGTTAACTATGTACATATGCACACATACAGGGTGCCAGCACCAGTACTTTCTGCTCTGTTCCCCCCTCTTCTTTTTTGTCCATGGGTGAGAGCGCTTTCTGGATGCAGTGCACCGACGCAGAGATTTTTGAGGGCGAGCCTGCTCTGCATGGAGCAGGACAGAGGATATGGACATCACCTCTCTGCTGCTTGCTGCATGCTTGCCTGCCATCTGTCCCTCATTCATTCTTTCATTTTACGAATATTTATTAGGCACCGTGCTGGACATGGGACACAGAAGTTGGACAAGACAGACTTGGCCCCTGCCCTCCTGGATCTTACAGTCCAGGGAGGAGAGTGGACTTTGTCATCACCCATCACCCCTGCATGTACCCAGGGTGAGTGGGCCACGTCAGGGACTTATCTACCCCACCCCCCAGCATACAGACAAGTATGACACTTCTCGTTGCCGCTTTCACACTGATCTGTGTAGGAGAACCTTCTCTTAGCTTTAGTTCAATCCTACATGAATGCACTGGGCAAGAATGGTGAGCCTCCTTGTTAAACACACATGCAAGGCATGCAGGTGCTGGAATCTTCTGTACTGGCTCCCCCTCTCTAATCCTTGCTACCTGGGTGAGAGTGCTTTCTGAATGCAATGCACCTGGGCAAGGATTCTGAGAGAGGGAGCACCACCTTCACATAGGACAGAGCACCTCTGTGTCCTCCTCCCCTCCTTTCTACAGCTACCTACTGAGTACCTGCTCTAGCTCAGGTGCTGTGCTGGGCAACCGGCCCACGAGAGAATGAGCCGCGTCTGGTCCCTCCCTGCAGGTTGGAGAATGGACCCCTTTTCGTTCATCATGCCCACATGTCCTGAGGGTGGGCAGGCTGCACACTGGGACTTGACACGGCCACCACCACCCCCAATCCTGGTCACAGCCAGATGTGTGTAGGAGAATCTTCTAAGCCTCAGTACAGTCCTACATAAATGTGCTGTGTGCAGGAGAAGGGCCCGACTGGGTGCACACACACAGACATGTGCCCAGGCTGGGTGCACCACCCTCCCTCGTTCAGTCTAGGAGCCCACGCTGTCTTGAGTCACTGCCCCTGTTTAGGACTCCAAGGGAAGGAGCCATGTCTACATTTAGAAGGACAGAGCTCCTGTGCAGCAACTTTCCTTCCTTCTTTCCCTTCCTTCCGCAGATATTTGAGTGTCTACTAAATGCCAGTTACTATGTCATCACAGAGGATGTAGCAGGGATCAAAACGGACATGTTTGCTACCCTTACGTTCTGGTGGGGGACTAATAAACACACTATGACACATGGATGCTGTGCACGAATAGGCCACTGTTCAGAGGAATGAAGGAGATCTCTATGTTCCCTGCTGCCCATTCTGCAGACACAAACATGTGCAGGATATGCCACAGTGAGATTTCTCAACACCCCAGCCTCCAGAAATGCTCAGCAATGTGGACCTGTGTGCAGAGACTCCCGCTTACAGCAAGGGCAGGAGATGGAGCCTGTTGTGCCTTCCCACTGCCACCCCAGCGTGCAGACCCATCAGCTTTCCTAACCCTCCCATGGATAGGAGTCAGTGAGGGAGGCCTTGTCACTGCTGCTCCCATTCATGCTGCTGTGTGCAGGAGAGAGCCTTGTGTTTCCCTCTCTGTACGATTACATGTGAACACACTGGATGCAGAAAAGTGAGCCTTCCCTGTAAACACACACACACACAGAGCACTCAGGCATAGAAACACAGAAGGTGTGTCCCCTGTACCCAGAGCTGCATCCATGGAGTGTGCAGGATACTAAGTGTCACTGGCAGTGTGCTCTCGCCCGTATCCAGTGTGCAAGACAGTGAGCTTTCTGCATGCTTCTTCCACAGCCAGAGCCTGGGTGGAAGTCGCCCTTATTTATTGCTTATCCCACACATGCATATGCAGAAAGGGCATGTCATCTTCGCACAATCATAGGAAAATCACCTGTGAGCAGGAGAGTGATGTTTCTTGTACCTGCGTGCGCACACACACACACACGAGCGATAGACTAAGTCTGAAGAACCCTGAGCCTTCTATTCAGGTCCTCTCTCATTCTTGGTACTTGGAGACAAATACTGTCCCAGTCCATTGCCCTTGTACAAAATTTCGTAGAAAATGAATCTCATCCATGTTTAAAATAGTAGAGAGTCTTTACATCACCCGTCCCATTCTTTCATTTCTTTCATGTCCATGTAGAGTGGTGGCTCTTGGGACTTCCCTGGCAGGGTCCAGTGGTTAAGACTTCGCCTTCCAGTGCAGGGGGTGCAGGTTCGATCCCTGGTCGGGGAGCTAAGATCCCACATACCTCATGGCCAAAAAAACAAAACATAAAACAGAAGCAGTATCGTAACAAATTCAATAAAGACTTTAAAAATGATTCACATCAAAAAAAAATCTTTAAGAATGGTGGCTCTCAAAGCATGGTCACTGGACCAGCAGCATTAGTATCACCAGGGAAGCTGTTAGAAATGCAAATTCTTGGGCCCCACCCCTGACCTACTAAATTATGGACCACAGCCATCTGTATTCTAACAAGCCTTCCTGCTGACTCTGATGTTCACTCAAGTTTGAGAGTCACTGATTTAGTGGAAGTGCTGGGGATGCAGTGACAAGCAAATCAGCCTCCGAGTGACTTAGCCTGTAGAGGGTGGAAGGGAACACGTTTCCCCATTTCTCATGTATGTGCCCAGTGCTGTGTCCCCGCAAGCTGTGGCAGAGGGTACGTGTGCTCATGACTAGAGCCACACACTTGGCGAGCAGAGGAGGTTATGTGAAGTCACAGCCAAGACTATCAGGGAAGAGCCTTATCATTACTTTTCAGGGTATGCACTTAACATTAGACACACACACACACACACACACACACACACACACACACGGTGTGCAGAAGAACGAACTGCTCCTTCTCCCATACCCATTGCATATCGGAGTTGTGAGTTCTCAAAGCACCTCCTATGTGCATGGATTACAGGAGGGCGAGCCCTGTCATCGTGCACCTTCTGCTGAACAATCCAGTCATTACATGTGTATTGATCCCTTTCTATGTTCCATGAACTGGGCTGGGAGCGTCCTGCTGAATACGGGATAGCTTCTCTCTTTACAGGACTTCCTGTCAGGTGGAGGTGTGTGGTGAATGAACTTCTCCAAGCCTAGAACACAGGCACGCAGGGTGTGCCAGGAATTGAGGCCTCTCATTGTGCTGTGCGTACCCATGTGCCCCCGTGCACATGCACACAGACACACCTAAGTAGAGACAACATTTCTGCCCAAAACTGAAAGGCAGGAGAGAGACTTTGTTAGTATTTACACTTGTTTGTAGAAGCTCGAACTTCCTTGTTGTGCACACACACTCAAAAGCACGTATGGCGTTGCCTGGACCGTGATTTTCACTTCTGCTCCCCTCTCCTTGCAACCTAGACTGAGTGCCAGCTTTGTGCCGTGAGCTTGCGCAAGGATGCAAGATGGGGAGCCTGGTCTCCGTGTAGGACAAAGCCTGTACAGCACTTGCTTTGCTGTGCTTGATGCTCTTTCAGTCAGTTATTTGTGTGTGCATTTTTTTGTTCATCCATTTAACACATTTACTGAGCTCCTGCTATTTGGGGGTGCCACGGTGAACTAGCTGGTCAGGGACGCCAGCCTCACTGTCTAGAGGGCCCTGGGACAGTCGGTTTTCTCACGACAGTGCCTGTGGATACACAGGCTCAGCGTGTGGGGCCTGGGCTTCTCTTTATCCCCTCACACAGATGTGCCTGTGGTGTGCACGTTCCAAGCCTTCTGCTCTGCTTCCACTTCCCTTGAGCCCCAGATGTGAGTGCTAGCACCTACTCCAGGACCCCAGTGCACCTACTCCAGGACCCCAAGCGGGGCCCTTTTCTACAGGTGGAAGGACAAAGCGCCTGTGAATCACCTCTCCTCCCTTTCCCCTCCCCCTCCCTTCCTCAAGTACTTATTGAGCAAGTGTGCTGACATTGGGCTGAGAAGATGGATGTGGTCCTTATCTCAAAGGATATGTGTAGGTGAGTGGACTTCTGTGGCACCTAATATCCTGCATGTGCTGAGTTTGGGTGAGCTGCGGAATGGGGCTTCTTAGGAATCCCCCTCCCAGGGCACACAGTGTGCAGACTTCTGCTTCCTGCTCTTGCAAAGACTTAGGTAATAGAGAGCCTTCTCCGTGTTGAGCTTGAGCCTTCTGCCCTGCTCCCCCTCTCTAATCCTTGCTATCTGGGTGCTAGTGCTGTCTTGATGCAATGCACCTGAGCAAGGATTCAGAGAGGGTGGGCTGAACTGCACCAAGGAGTCTATAAATCACCCCTCCCTCCCTCCCTCCCTCCCTCCTTCCCTCCTTCCCTCCTTCCTCCCCTCTCTTCTCCCCTCCCTCTTCCCCTTCCTCCCCTCCTCCTCCCCTCCCTCCTTCCTTCCCTCCCTCCCTCCTTCTCTTCTTCCCTTCTTCCCTCCTTCCCTCCCCTCTTCCTTTCCAGTAAGAGTTTTTGAGTGACTGGTGGATATTGGGAAAGCACAGGAAAACAGAATAATCAGGGATTTGGGGCTCTCTGTCTAGTGGGCTTGCCAGTGTTCTAGAAGAAATGTCCTATTAAATAATGTCTGTGTGCTCAGATGTGCAGAGTGCTAGAGAGTGAGCTTCCCTTTTACTCCCTTCCTGCCTTCTCCACCCGGGGTGGTGGGCGGAGACCAGAGCCTTCCCACCCCCTCCCTCCCTCCTTCCCTCCCTTTCAGCCCAGAAGTGAGCACTATCTCAAGTGTTGTCTCCAGTCAGGGCTTCAGATAGCTGGAGCTTTGCCTACATAGGGCAGGACTGAGTTCATTCTGTCTCCCTTTTTGCCTTCCTGAATATGTACAGAGTTTCTGCCACGTGTCAGGCACTGTGTTGAGTGTTAAGGATACAGTAAGGAACGAGACAGGCAGAATCACTGGACTTGCCCTCTGGTGAGCAGCTTTAGGAGAATGAACTTCAGATCCACAGTGCAGATGGGCATGAATGTTGGGGGTGCCAAAGAGTGAGTCTTGATATTCCCCCAAATCAAGAGATCACCCTCACCCCCTCTCCTCTGAGGATGGAGAGGTGCGCACAATTGTGGAGAAGCTTCCTGCCTATAGGATGTGTAGGAGTTTGCACTCATAAGCTGTCCCTTATCTCCCAGGACCTGCAGAAAGGACTGTGAGCTTCCTTAAGATGCCTACCACAGACTCTTCTTGAATTGGGTGGGGGATAAGGGCAGGGGGCCCATCTTATTGCTCATCTTATATGCATACCACACAGAATGGAGATGAGAACACCCTAGATTTTTATGTTACCATACTGTCTATTTCCATCTCTCTCTGTCTCTGTCAGTGTGTCCCTGTCTGGCTCACCTAGGGCATGCAGGTGCATGTGCGGATTTACTCCGTCTCTCCTGTCCTTGGTACCTGGGAGCGAGTACTCTCAGTGCAGTGCCCCAGTAAAAGGACTCTAGGAGGGTGAGCCTTGCCTGACATGGAAAAGTGTAGAGTGCCCTTAGATTACCTGTCTCTCCCATTCATTTCTTTCTTTTTTTAAAAATTTTTTATTTATTTATTTATTTTACATATTTATTGGAGTATAATTGCTTTACAAGGGTGTGTTAGTTTCTGCTTTATAACAAAGTCAATCAGTTATACATAGGTTCCCATATCTCTTCCCTCTTGCGTCTCCCTCCCTCCCACCCTCCCTATCCCACCCCTCTAGGTGGTCACAAAGCACCAAGCTGATCTCCCTGTGCTATGCGGCTGCTTCCCACTAGCTATCTGTTTTACGTTTGGTAGTGTATATATGTCCATGCCACTCTCTCGCTTTGTCACAGCTTACCCTTCCCCCTCCCCATATCCTCAAGTCCATTATCTAGTAGGTCTGTGTCTTTATTCCTGTCTTACCCCTAGGTGCTTTATGACCTTTTTTTTTTTCTTAAATTCCATATATATGTGTTAGCATACAGTATTTGTCTTTCTCTTTCTGACATACTTCACTCTGTATGATAGACTCTAGGTCCATCCACCTCATTACAAATAGCTCAATTTCGTTTCTTTTTATGGCTGAGTAATATTCCATTGTATATATGTGCCACATCTTCTTTATCCATTCATCTGTCAGTGGACACTAAGGTTGCTTCCATGTCCTGGCTATTGTAAATAGAGCTGCAATGAACATTCTGGTACATGACTCTTTGAATTATGGATTTCTCAGGGTATATGCCCAGTAGTGGGATTGCTGGGTCATATGGTAGTTCTATTTGTAGTTTTTTAAGGAACCTCCATACTGTTCTCCATAATGGCTGTACCATTTCACATTCCCACCAGCAATGCAAGAGTGTTCCCTTTTCTCCACACCCTCTCCAGCATTTATTGTTTCTAGATTTTTTGATGATGGCCATTCTGACTGGCGTGAGATGATATCTCATTGTAGTTTTGATTTGCATTTCTCTAATGATTAATGATGTTGAGCATTCTTTCATGTGTTTGTTGGCAGTCTGTATATCATCTTTGGAGAAATGTCTATTTAGGTCTTCTGCCCATTTTCGGATTGGGTTGTTTTTTTGTTATTGAGCTGCATGAGCTGCTTGCAAAGTTTGGAGATTAAACCTTTGTCAGTTGCTTCATTTGCAAATATTTTGTCCCATTCTGAGGGTTGTCTTTTGGTCTTGTTTATGGTTTCCTTTGCTGTGCAAAAGCTTTGAAGTTTCATTAGGTCCCATTTGTTTATTTTTGTTTTTATTTCCATTTCTCTAGGGGGTGGGTCAAAAAGGATCTTGCTGTGATTTATGTCATAGAGTGTTCTGCCTATGTTTTCCTCTAAGAGTTTGATAGTTTCTGGCCGTACATTTAGGTCTTTAATCCATTTTGAGCTTATTTTTGTGTATGGTGTTAGGGAGTGCTCTAATCTCATACTTTTACATGTACCGGTCCAGTTTTCCCAGCGCCATTTATTGAAGAGGCTGTCGTTTCTCCACTGTACATTCCTGCCTCCTTTATCAAAGATAAGGTGACCATATGTGCGTGGGTTTATCTCTGGGCTTTCTATCCTGTTCCATTGATCTATATTTCTGTTTTTGTGCCAGTACCATACTGTCTTGATTACTGTAGCTTTGTAGTATAGTCTGAAGTCAGGGAGCCTGATTCTTCCAGCTCCGTTTTTCGTTCTCAAGATTGCTTTGGCTATTTGGGGTCTTTTGTGTTTCCATACAAATTGTGAATATTTTTGTTCTAGTTCTGTGAAAAATGCCAGTGGTAGTTTGATAGGGATTGCATTGAATCTGTAGATTGCTTTGGGTAGTAGAGTCATTTTCACAGTGTTGATTCTTCCAATCCAAGAACATGGTATATCTCTCCATCTATTTGTATCATCTTTAACTTCTTTCTTCAGTGTCTTATAATTTTCTGCATACAGGTCTTTTGTCTCCTTAGGTAGGTTTATTCCTAGATATTTTATTCCTTTTGTTGCAATGGTAAATGGGTGTGTTTTCTTGATTTCACTTTCAGATTTTTCATCATTAGTGTATAGGAATGCCAGAGATTTCTGTGCATTAATTTTGTATCCTGCTACTTTACCAAATTCATTGATTAGCTCTAGTTGTTTTCTGGTAGCATCCTTAGGATTCTCTATGTATAGTATCATGTCATCTGCAAACAGTGACAGCTTTGCTTCTTCTTTTCCGATTTGGATTCCTTTTATTTCCTTTTATTCTCTGATTGCTGTGGCTAAAACTTCCAAAACTATGTTGAATAAGAGTGGTGAGAGTGGGCAACCTTGTCTTCTTCCTGATCTTAGTGGAAGTGCTTTCAGTTTTTCACGATTGAGGATGATGTTGGCTGTGTGTTTGTCATATATGGCCTTTATTATGTTGAGGAAAGTTCCCTCTGTGTCTACTTTCTACAGGGATTTTATCATAAATGGGTGTTGAATTTTGTTGAAAGCTTTTTCTGCATCTATTGAGATGACCATATGGTTTTTCTCCTTCAGGTTGTTAGGATGGTGTATCACATTGATTTGCGTATATTGAAGAATCCTTGCATTCCTGGAATAAACCCCACTTGATCATGGTGTATGATCCTTTTAATGTGCTGTTGGATTCTGTTTGCTAGTATTTTGTTGAGGATTTTTGCATCTATGTTCATCAGTGTTATTGGCCTGTAGTTTTCTTTCTTTGTGACATCCTTGTCTGGTTTTGGTATCAGGGTGATGGTGGCCTCGTAGGAGTTTGGGAGTGTTCCTCCCTCTGCTATATTTTGGAAGAGTTTGAGAAGGATAGGTATTAGCTCTTCTCTAAATGTTTGATAGAATTCACCTGTGAAGCCATCTGGTCCTGGGCTTTTGTTTGTTGGAAGAATTTTTTTTTTTGTGTGGTACGTGGGCCTCTCACTGTTGTGGCCTCTCCCGTTGTGGAGCACAGGCTCCGGACAGATAGGCTCAGCGGCCATGGCTCACGAACCCAGCCGCTCTGCGGCATGTGGGATCTTCCCGGACTGGGGCACGAACCCGTGTCCCGTGCATCGGCAGGTGGACTCTCAACCATTTTGCCACCAGGGAAGCCCTGTTGGAAGATTTTTAATCACAGTTTTAGTTTCAGTGCTTGTGACTGGTCTGTTCATATTTTCTAATTCTTCCTGATTCAGTCTTGGCAGGTTGTGCTTTTCTAAGAATTTGTCCATTTCTTCCAGGTTGTCCATTTTATTGGCATAGAGTTGCTTGTAGTAATCTCTCATGATCTTTTGTATTTCTGCAGTGTCAGTTGTTACTTCTCCTTTTTCATTTCTAATTCTATTGATTTGAGCCTTCTCCCTTTTTTTCTTGATGAATCTGGCTAATGGTTTATCAATATTGTTTATCCTTTCAAAGAACCAGATTTTAGTTTTATTGATCTTTTCTATCGTTTCCTTCATTTCTTTTTCATTTAGTTCTGATCTGATCTTTATGATTTCTTTCCTTCTGCTAACTTTGGGGGGTTTTTTTGTTCTTCTTTCTCTAATTGCTTTAGGTGCAAGGTTAGGTTGTTTATTCGAGATGTTTCCTGTTTCTTAAGGTAGGATTGTATTGGTATAAACTTCCCTCTTCGAACTGCTTTTGCTGCATCCCATAGGTTTTGGGTCGTCGTGTCTCCGTTGTCATTTGTTTCTAGATATTTTTTTATGTCCTCTTTGATTTCTTCAGTGTTCACTTCGTTATTAAGTAGTGTATTGTTTAACCTCCATGTGTTTGTATTTCTTACAGATCTTTTCCTGTAATTGATGTCTAGTCTCATAGAGTTGTGGTTGGAAAAGATACTTGATACAATTTCAATTTTCTTAAATTTACCAAGGCTTGATTTGTGACCCAAGATATGATCTATCCTGGAGAATGTTCCATGAGCACTTGAGAAAAATGTGTATTCTGTTGTTTTTTGGATGGAATGTCCTATAAATATCAATTGAGTCCATCTTGTTTAATGTATCATTTAAAGCTTGTGTTTCCTTATTTATTTTCATTTTGGATGATCTGTCCATTGGTGAAAGTGGGGTGTTAAAGTCCCCTACTATGAATGTGTTACTGTCGATTTCCCTTTTATGGCTGTTAGTATTTGCCGTATGTATTGAGGTGCTCCTATGTTGGGTGCATAAAGATTTACAATTGTTGTATCTTCTTCCTGGATCGATCTCTTGATCATTATGTAGTGTCCTTCTTTGTCTCTTCTAATAGTCTTTATTTTAAAGTCTATTTTGTCTGATATGAGAATTGCTACTCCAGCTTTCTTTTGGTTTCCATTTGCATGGACTATCTTTTTCCATCCCCTCACTTTCAGTCTGCATGTGTCTCTAGGTCAGAAGTGGGTCTCTTGTAGACAGCATATATATGGGTCTTGTTTTTGTATCCATTCAGCCAGTCTGTGTCTTTTAGTGGGAGCATTTAATCCATTTACATTTAAGGTAATTATCGAGATGTATGTTCCTATTCCCATTTTCTTAATTGTTTTGGGTTTGTTACTGTAGGTCTTTTCCTTCTATTGTGTTTCCTGCCTAGAGAAGATCCTTTAGCATTTGTTGTAAAGCTGGTTTTGTGGTGCTGAGCTCTCTCAGCTTTTGCTTGTCTATAATGGTTTTAATTTCTCCATCAAATCTGTATGAGATCCTTGCTGGGTAGAGTAGTCTTGGTTGTAGTTGTTTTTCCTTCATCACTTTAAATATGTCCTGCCAGTCCCTTCTGGCTTGCAGAGTTTCTGCTGAAAGATCAGCTGTTAACCTCATGGGGATTCCCTTGTGTGTTATTTGTTGTTTTTCCCTTGCTGCTTTTAATATGTTTTCTTTGTATTTAATTTTTGACAGTTTGATTAATATATGTCTTGGCGTGTTTCTCCTTGGATTTATCCTGTATGGGACTCTCTGTGCTTCCTGGACTTGATTAACTATTTCCTGTCCCATATTAGGGAAGTTTTCAACTATAATCTCTTCAAATAATTTCTCAGTCCCTTTCTTTTTCTCTTCATCTTCTGGAACCCCTATAATTCGAATGTTGGTGCGTTTAATGTTGTCCCAGAGGTCTCTGAGACTGTCCTCAGTTCTTTTCATTCTTTTTTCTTTATTCTGTTCTGCAGTAGTTATTTCCACCGTTTTATCTTCCAGGTCACTTATCCGTTCTTCTGCCTCTGTTATTCTGCTATCGATCCCATCTAGAGTATTTTTAATTTCATTTATTGTGTTGTTCATCGTTGCTTGTTTCATCTTTAGTTCTTCTAGGTCCTTGTTAAATGTTTATTGCATTTTCTCTATTCTATTTCCAGGATTTTGGAACATCTTTACTATCATTATTCTGAATTCTTTTTCAGGTAGACTGCCTATTTCCTCTTCATTTGTTAGGTCTGGTGGGTTTTTATCTTGCTCCTTCATCTGCTGTGTGTTTTTCTGTCTTCTCATTTTGCTTATCTTACTGTGTTTGGGGTCTCCTTTTTGCAGGCTGCAGGTTCGTAATTCCCGTTGTTTTTGGTGTCTGTCCCCAGTGGCTAAAGTTGGTTCAGTGGGTTGTATAGGCTTCCTGGTGGAGGGGACTAGTGCCTGTGTTCTGGTGAATGAGGCTGGATCTTGTCTTTCTGGTGGGCAGGTCCACGTCTGGTGGTGTGTTTTGGGGTGTCTGTGGACTTATTATGATTTTAGGCAGCCTCTCTGCTAATGGGTGGGGTTGTGTTCCTGTCTTGCTAGTTGTTTGGCATCGGGTGTCTAGCACTGTAGCTTGCTGGTCGTTGAGTGAAGCTGGGTGTTGGTGTTGAGCTGGAGATCTCTGGGAGATTTTCGGCGTTTGATATTACGTGGAGCTGGGAGGTCTCTTGTGGACCAGTGTCCTGAAGTTGGCTCTCCCACCTCAGAGGCACAGCACTGACTCCTGGCTGCAGTACCAAGAGCCTTTCATCCACACGGCTCAGAATGAAAGGGAGAAAAAGTAGTAAGAGGATAAAAGAAAATAAAGTAAGGTAAAATAAAGTTATTAAAATAAAAAAATAATTATTAAGAAAAAAAATTTTTTTAAGTAAAAACAAAGAAAAAAAAACGGACGGATAGAACCCTAGGACAAATGGTGGAAGCAAAGCTATACACACAAAATGTCACACAGAAGCATACACATACACACTCACAAAAAGAGGAAAAGGGGAAAAAATCATAAATCTTGCTCTCAAAGTCCACCTCCTC
>NW_021703779.1:43411499-43411846 GCF_005190385.1 Monodon monoceros
CCCTCCCACCCTCCCTATCCCACCCCTCTAGGTGGTCACAAAGCACCAAGCTGATCTCCCTGTGCTATGCGGCTGCTTCCCACTAGCTATCTGTTTTACGTTTGGTAGTGTATATATGTCCATGCCACTCTCTCGCTTTGTCACAGCTTACCCTTCCCCCTCCCCATATCCTCAAGTCCATTATCTAGTAGGTCTGTGTCTTTATTCCTGTCTTACCCCTAGGTGCTTTATGACCTTTTTTTTTTTCTTAAATTCCATATATATGTGTTAGCATACAGTATTTGTCTTTCTCTTTCTGACATACTTCACTCTGTATGATAGACTCTAGGTCCATCCACCTCATTACA
>NW_021703779.1:43411946-43444790 GCF_005190385.1 Monodon monoceros
TTCCATTGTATATATGTGCCACATCTTCTTTATCCATTCATCTGTCAGTGGACACTAAGGTTGCTTCCATGTCCTGGCTATTGTAAATAGAGCTGCAATGAACATTCTGGTACATGACTCTTTGAATTATGGATTTCTCAGGGTATATGCCCAGTAGTGGGATTGCTGGGTCATATGGTAGTTCTATTTGTAGTTTTTTAAGGAACCTCCATACTGTTCTCCATAATGGCTGTACCATTTCACATTCCCACCAGCAATGCAAGAGTGTTCCCTTTTCTCCACACCCTCTCCAGCATTTATTGTTTCTAGATTTTTTGATGATGGCCATTCTGACTGGCGTGAGATGATATCTCATTGTAGTTTTGATTTGCATTTCTCTAATGATTAATGATGTTGAGCATTCTTTCATGTGTTTGTTGGCAGTCTGTATATCATCTTTGGAGAAATGTCTATTTAGGTCTTCTGCCCATTTTCGGATTGGGTTGTTTTTTTGTTATTGAGCTGCATGAGCTGCTTGCAAAGTTTGGAGATTAAACCTTTGTCAGTTGCTTCATTTGCAAATATTTTGTCCCATTCTGAGGGTTGTCTTTTGGTCTTGTTTATGGTTTCCTTTGCTGTGCAAAAGCTTTGAAGTTTCATTAGGTCCCATTTGTTTATTTTTGTTTTTATTTCCATTTCTCTAGGGGGTGGGTCAAAAAGGATCTTGCTGTGATTTATGTCATAGAGTGTTCTGCCTATGTTTTCCTCTAAGAGTTTGATAGTTTCTGGCCGTACATTTAGGTCTTTAATCCATTTTGAGCTTATTTTTGTGTATGGTGTTAGGGAGTGCTCTAATCTCATACTTTTACATGTACCGGTCCAGTTTTCCCAGCGCCATTTATTGAAGAGGCTGTCGTTTCTCCACTGTACATTCCTGCCTCCTTTATCAAAGATAAGGTGACCATATGTGCGTGGGTTTATCTCTGGGCTTTCTATCCTGTTCCATTGATCTATATTTCTGTTTTTGTGCCAGTACCATACTGTCTTGATTACTGTAGCTTTGTAGTATAGTCTGAAGTCAGGGAGCCTGATTCTTCCAGCTCCGTTTTTCGTTCTCAAGATTGCTTTGGCTATTTGGGGTCTTTTGTGTTTGCCATTACAAATTGTGAAATTTTTTGTTCTAGTTCTGTGAAAAATGCCAGTGGTAGTTTGATAGGGATTGCATTGAATCTGTAGATTGCTTTGGGTAGTAGAGTCATTTTCACAGTGTTGATTCTTCCAATCCAAGAACATGGTATATCTCTCCATCTATTTGTATCATCTTTAACTTCTTTCTTCAGTGTCTTATAATTTTCTGCATACAGGTCTTTTGTCTCCTTAGGTAGGTTTATTCCTAGATATTTTATTCCTTTTGTTGCAATGGTAAATGGGTGTGTTTTCTTGATTTCACTTTCAGATTTTTCATCATTAGTGTATAGGAATGCCAGAGATTTCTGTGCATTAATTTTGTATCCTGCTACTTTACCAAATTCATTGATTAGCTCTAGTTGTTTTCTGGTAGCATCCTTAGGATTCTCTATGTATAGTATCATGTCATCTGCAAACAGTGACAGCTTTGCTTCTTCTTTTCCGATTTGGATTCCTTTTATTTCCTTTTATTCTCTGATTGCTGTGGCTAAAACTTCCAAAACTATGTTGAATAAGAGTGGTGAGAGTGGGCAACCTTGTCTTCTTCCTGATCTTAGTGGAAGTGCTTTCAGTTTTTCACGATTGAGGATGATGTTGGCTGTGTGTTTGTCATATATGGCCTTTATTATGTTGAGGAAAGTTCCCTCTGTGTCTACTTTCTACAGGGATTTTATCATAAATGGGTGTTGAATTTTGTTGAAAGCTTTTTCTGCATCTATTGAGATGACCATATGGTTTTTCTCCTTCAGGTTGTTAGGATGGTGTATCACATTGATTTGCGTATATTGAAGAATCCTTGCATTCCTGGAATAAACCCCACTTGATCATGGTGTATGATCCTTTTAATGTGCTGTTGGATTCTGTTTGCTAGTATTTTGTTGAGGATTTTTGCATCTATGTTCATCAGTGTTATTGGCCTGTAGTTTTCTTTCTTTGTGACATCCTTGTCTGGTTTTGGTATCAGGGTGATGGTGGCCTCGTAGGAGTTTGGGAGTGTTCCTCCCTCTGCTATATTTTGGAAGAGTTTGAGAAGGATAGGTATTAGCTCTTCTCTAAATGTTTGATAGAATTCACCTGTGAAGCCATCTGGTCCTGGGCTTTTGTTTGTTGGAAGAATTTTTTTTTTTGTGTGGTACGTGGGCCTCTCACTGTTGTGGCCTCTCCCGTTGTGGAGCACAGGCTCCGGACAGATAGGCTCAGCGGCCATGGCTCACGAACCCAGCCGCTCTGCGGCATGTGGGATCTTCCCGGACTGGGGCACGAACCCGTGTCCCGTGCATCGGCAGGTGGACTCTCAACCATTTTGCCACCAGGGAAGCCCTGTTGGAAGATTTTTAATCACAGTTTTAGTTTCAGTGCTTGTGACTGGTCTGTTCATATTTTCTAATTCTTCCTGATTCAGTCTTGGCAGGTTGTGCTTTTCTAAGAATTTGTCCATTTCTTCCAGGTTGTCCATTTTATTGGCATAGAGTTGCTTGTAGTAATCTCTCATGATCTTTTGTATTTCTGCAGTGTCAGTTGTTACTTCTCCTTTTTCATTTCTAATTCTATTGATTTGAGCCTTCTCCCTTTTTTTCTTGATGAATCTGGCTAATGGTTTATCAATATTGTTTATCCTTTCAAAGAACCAGATTTTAGTTTTATTGATCTTTTCTATCGTTTCCTTCATTTCTTTTTCATTTAGTTCTGATCTGATCTTTATGATTTCTTTCCTTCTGCTAACTTTGGGGGGTTTTTTTGTTCTTCTTTCTCTAATTGCTTTAGGTGCAAGGTTAGGTTGTTTATTCGAGATGTTTCCTGTTTCTTAAGGTAGGATTGTATTGGTATAAACTTCCCTCTTCGAACTGCTTTTGCTGCATCCCATAGGTTTTGGGTCGTCGTGTCTCCGTTGTCATTTGTTTCTAGATATTTTTTTATGTCCTCTTTGATTTCTTCAGTGTTCACTTCGTTATTAAGTAGTGTATTGTTTAACCTCCATGTGTTTGTATTTCTTACAGATCTTTTCCTGTAATTGATGTCTAGTCTCATAGAGTTGTGGTTGGAAAAGATACTTGATACAATTTCAATTTTCTTAAATTTACCAAGGCTTGATTTGTGACCCAAGATATGATCTATCCTGGAGAATGTTCCATGAGCACTTGAGAAAAATGTGTATTCTGTTGTTTTTTGGATGGAATGTCCTATAAATATCAATTGAGTCCATCTTGTTTAATGTATCATTTAAAGCTTGTGTTTCCTTATTTATTTTCATTTTGGATGATCTGTCCATTGGTGAAAGTGGGGTGTTAAAGTCCCCTACTATGAATGTGTTACTGTCGATTTCCCTTTTATGGCTGTTAGTATTTGCCGTATGTATTGAGGTGCTCCTATGTTGGGTGCATAAAGATTTACAATTGTTGTATCTTCTTCCTGGATCGATCTCTTGATCATTATGTAGTGTCCTTCTTTGTCTCTTCTAATAGTCTTTATTTTAAAGTCTATTTTGTCTGATATGAGAATTGCTACTCCAGCTTTCTTTTGGTTTCCATTTGCATGGACTATCTTTTTCCATCCCCTCACTTTCAGTCTGCATGTGTCTCTAGGTCAGAAGTGGGTCTCTTGTAGACAGCATATATATGGGTCTTGTTTTTGTATCCATTCAGCCAGTCTGTGTCTTTTAGTGGGAGCATTTAATCCATTTACATTTAAGGTAATTATCGAGATGTATGTTCCTATTCCCATTTTCTTAATTGTTTTGGGTTTGTTACTGTAGGTCTTTTCCTTCTATTGTGTTTCCTGCCTAGAGAAGATCCTTTAGCATTTGTTGTAAAGCTGGTTTTGTGGTGCTGAGCTCTCTCAGCTTTTGCTTGTCTATAATGGTTTTAATTTCTCCATCAAATCTGTATGAGATCCTTGCTGGGTAGAGTAGTCTTGGTTGTAGTTGTTTTTCCTTCATCACTTTAAATATGTCCTGCCAGTCCCTTCTGGCTTGCAGAGTTTCTGCTGAAAGATCAGCTGTTAACCTCATGGGGATTCCCTTGTGTGTTATTTGTTGTTTTTCCCTTGCTGCTTTTAATATGTTTTCTTTGTATTTAATTTTTGACAGTTTGATTAATATATGTCTTGGCGTGTTTCTCCTTGGATTTATCCTGTATGGGACTCTCTGTGCTTCCTGGACTTGATTAACTATTTCCTGTCCCATATTAGGGAAGTTTTCAACTATAATCTCTTCAAATAATTTCTCAGTCCCTTTCTTTTTCTCTTCATCTTCTGGAACCCCTATAATTCGAATGTTGGTGCGTTTAATGTTGTCCCAGAGGTCTCTGAGACTGTCCTCAGTTCTTTTCATTCTTTTTTCTTTATTCTGTTCTGCAGTAGTTATTTCCACCGTTTTATCTTCCAGGTCACTTATCCGTTCTTCTGCCTCTGTTATTCTGCTATCGATCCCATCTAGAGTATTTTTAATTTCATTTATTGTGTTGTTCATCGTTGCTTGTTTCATCTTTAGTTCTTCTAGGTCCTTGTTAAATGTTTATTGCATTTTCTCTATTCTATTTCCAGGATTTTGGAACATCTTTACTATCATTATTCTGAATTCTTTTTCAGGTAGACTGCCTATTTCCTCTTCATTTGTTAGGTCTGGTGGGTTTTTATCTTGCTCCTTCATCTGCTGTGTGTTTTTCTGTCTTCTCATTTTGCTTATCTTACTGTGTTTGGGGTCTCCTTTTTGCAGGCTGCAGGTTCGTAATTCCCGTTGTTTTTGGTGTCTGTCCCCAGTGGCTAAAGTTGGTTCAGTGGGTTGTATAGGCTTCCTGGTGGAGGGGACTAGTGCCTGTGTTCTGGTGAATGAGGCTGGATCTTGTCTTTCTGGTGGGCAGGTCCACGTCTGGTGGTGTGTTTTGGGGTGTCTGTGGACTTATTATGATTTTAGGCAGCCTCTCTGCTAATGGGTGGGGTTGTGTTCCTGTCTTGCTAGTTGTTTGGCATCGGGTGTCTAGCACTGTAGCTTGCTGGTCGTTGAGTGAAGCTGGGTGTTGGTGTTGAGCTGGAGATCTCTGGGAGATTTTCGGCGTTTGATATTACGTGGAGCTGGGAGGTCTCTTGTGGACCAGTGTCCTGAAGTTGGCTCTCCCACCTCAGAGGCACAGCACTGACTCCTGGCTGCAGTACCAAGAGCCTTTCATCCACACGGCTCAGAATGAAAGGGAGAAAAAGTAGTAAGAGGATAAAAGAAAATAAAGTAAGGTAAAATAAAGTTATTAAAATAAAAAAATAATTATTAAGAAAAAAAATTTTTTTAAGTAAAAACAAAGAAAAAAAAACGGACGGATAGAACCCTAGGACAAATGGTGGAAGCAAAGCTATACACACAAAATGTCACACAGAAGCATACACATACACACTCACAAAAAGAGGAAAAGGGGAAAAAATCATAAATCTTGCTCTCAAAGTCCACCTCCTCAATTTGGGATGATTCGTTGTCTATTCAGGTATTCCACAGATGCAGGGTACATCAAGTTGATTGTGGAGCTTTAATCCGCTGCTTCTGAAGCTGCTGGGAGAGATTTCCCTTTCTCTTCTTCATTCTCACAGCTCCCAGGGGCTCAGCTTTGGATTTCGCCCCGCCTCTGCGCTGGAGGGCGTCTTTTCTTCGCTCAGACAGGATGGGGTTAAAGGAGCCGCTGATTCGGGGGCTCTGGCTCACTCAGGCCAGGTGGAGGGAGGGGTATGGAGTGCGGGGCGAGCCTGCGGCGGCAGAGGCCAGCGTGACGTTGCACCAGCCTGAGGCGCGCCGTGAGTTCTCCCAGAGGAGTTGTCCCTGGATCCCGGGACCCTGGCAGTGGTGGGCTGTACAGGCTCCCCGGAAGGGGGTTATGGATAGTGACCTGTGCTCGCACACAAGCTTCTTGGTGGCGGCAGCAGCAGCCTTAGCGTCTCCCACCCATCTCTGGGGTCCACGCTTTTAGCCGCGGCTTGCGCCCGTCTCTGGAGTTCCTTTAAGCAGGGCTCTTAATCCCCTCTCCTCGCGCACCAGGAAACAAAGAGGGAAGAACAAGTCTCTTGCCTCTTCGCAGGTCCAGACTTTTCCCCGGACTCCCTCCCGGCTAGCCGTGGTGCACTAACCCCCTGCAGGCTGTGTTCATGCCGCCAACCCCAGTCCTCTCCCTGCGCTCCAACCGAATCCCAAGCCTCAGCTCCCAGCCCCGCCCGCCCCGGCGGGTGAGCAGACAAGCCTCTCGGGCTGGTGAGTGCCGGTCGGCACCGATCCTCTGTGTGGGAATCTCCCCGCTTTGCTCTCCGCACCCCTGTTGCTGTGCTCTCCTCCGCGGCTCCGAAGCTTTCCCCCCTCCGCCACCCGCAGTGTCTGCCCGCGAAGGGGCTTCCTAGTGTGTGGAAACCTTTCCTCCTTCACAGCTCTCTCTCAGTGGTGCAGGTCCCGTCCCTATCCTTTTGTCTCTGTTTATTCTTTTTTCTGTTGCCCTACCCAGGTACGTGGGGAGTTTCTTGCCTTTTGGGAGGTCTGACGTCTTCTACCAGCGTTCAGTAGGTGTTCTGTAGGAGTTGTTCCACGTGTAGATTTATTTCTAATGTATCTGTGGGGAGGAAGTTGATCTCTGTGTCTTAGTCTTCCGCCATCTTCCCCCCTCCTCCTCATTTATTTCTTTGATAAATATTTATTGAGTGGCTTTTGGGGGGGATGCAGTGGCCTTACTGTCTAGGGGATTTGTGTGAGAATAAACATCTTTATTATCATTGTGTGTGCATGTTCAGTGTGCACGGAAATAAGCCTTGTGTTTCATCCTCTCAGTGCACAGAAAGGCAAATCTTCTTTTTAGCAGACCATTGGAAGCATATGGAAGAGTAGATTTCATCATTATCTGTTATGTACACGTGTAGTGTGTCGGGATGGGCCTTGTCATTGCAGGTAGGTGGAAGTGCTTGCACATGTATGTACACACACTTTTCCCATACCTGAGCCTTCTGATTGGCTCCCTCCCTCATATTCATTACATGTAGGTGCTGGGCTTTCTGAACCCATCATCTATATGCCTGGGTCTAAGGAAAGTATGCATTGTGATCATATAGGAGGACCGTTCAGATTTACATCACTTCCCTCAGATTTGGTCACTCTTCCAGCAATTATTTAGGGAGCATTTACTATGCGCCAGCCACTATGCTGGTTGCTAGAAAAACTGAGGTGAATGTAATAGACAGCATTGGATGTTTGGCTTTGTGGGCACATTTAGGAGTTTCTTAGAAACTCTTCTTATGTTCTCCATCCACCTTTTGACTACATACATGTTTGGGTGTAGAGAGTGGCAGAGGGTATTGTGCCAGAGTTCAGAGTTGCTTATCAGCAGCCTGTTTTGTCTCCTGGAAATGAGGGATAGTCCAATGAGTTATGCTATCTAGGATCAATCTTTAAGAGAAAAGAGGGAGGGGATGGAGAATGCAGATTTAGTCTAGCATTTTTAGGAGGGCTTAGCATTATTCTCCAGTGCACTCTGCGTTTCAGCTAGGCTGATCTGTTCATTCCTACCTTTCTTAGTGCCTTTGCCCATTGCCCATTACAGATTTATGATTTCAGGTCAGTATAGCAATACAGTATTACAGATGGTGAGAGAGACACAGAGAGAGAAAGAGTGTGATAGGAAAAGACAAACAACATTTCAGTCTTTTCTCAAGTTCTTAAATAAGTGGGACTTGTTCTCTCCCAACTTCGCCTAATGTACTCTGCAAAAAAAGACTCAACTTGTTTAATATGTGCCCTGTAACTTTTTGTGTACTCTAAAACCCCATTTTGGTGGCTGCTCGGCCTTGCTCTTATTTTTCTCAGACTTTACATCTTTCTTGATGCACAGGGCCAGCAGCATCAGCATTCCCAGGGACCTTGTTAGAAAATCAAATGGTCAGGTCCCACTTCAGACTTAGGGAATCAGAAAATCGGGGATGGGCTCGGGTAGGCGGCCCAGCAGTCTGTGTAATAAGCCCTTCAGGGGATTCTGATGCACGGTGCGCTTGGAGAACCACTGGTTTAAATAACTTTAATACAGATTTCTGTGTTCCACAGGATGATTTTTAAGAGTCAGAATTTCCTTATGTGTAAACTCTTTTAAGAGTTCTTGGGAATTCCCTGGTGGTCCAGTGGTTAGGACTCTGCAGTCTCATTGCTGAGGGCCCGGGTTCAATATCTGGCCGGGGAACTAAGATCCCATAAGCTGCACAGCGCGCCCAAAAGAAAAGAAAAAAACTTCTTTAAGAATTATTTGTATGTTTTGGGTACCAGTCCCTTATCAGGTGTGTCTTTTGCAAATATCTTCTCCCATATGTGCCTTGTTTTTTTCATTCTTTTAGCAGTGGCTTTTGCAGAGCAGCAGTTTTTAACTTTAATAAAGTCCAATTTATCAACTTTTTTCTTTCATAGATCATACTTTTGGTGTTGTAGCTAAAAAGTTATCTCCAAACCCAAGGTCACCTAGGTTTTCTTGCAGGAGTTTTATAGTTTTGCACTTTACATTTAGGTCTATGATCCATTTTGAGTTAATTTTTGTGAAAGTTGCAGATCTTTGTCTAGATTCATTTTCTCTTTTGCATGTGGATGTCCAGTTTCAGTACCGTTTGTTGAAAAGACTGTCCTTTCTCCATTGAATTGCCTCTTGTTCTTTCTCAAAGATCAGTTGACTATGTTTGTGTGGGTTTATTTCTGGGCTCTCTAGTCTGTTTTATTGATCAGTTTGTCTATTCTTCCACCAACACCACATTGTCTTAATTACTGTAGCTTTTTAATAAGTCTTGAAGTTGGGTAATGTCAGTGCTCCGACTTTGTTCTTCTCCTTCAATATTGTGTGAGGTATTCTGACCTTTTTGCCCTTCCATATAAACTTTAGTATCAGTTTGTTGATATCCACAAAATAACTTTCTGGTATTTTGATTAGGATTGCATTGAATCTATAGATCAAGCTGGGAAGAACTGACGTCTTTGACAGTATTGAGTCTTCCTGTCCATGTGCATGAAATATGTCTCCATTTATTTAGATCTTTGATTTCTTTAATCATATAGATCTTGTACACATTTTATTAGATTTATACCTAATTATTTCGTATTTTTGGTGCTAATGTAAATGGCACTGTGTTTAATTTTTTTTTTTATTTTACAGTTTTATTCTTGGCCAAACCTAGATGTGTGATTCTGGAGCTAAGACTTACCACTGCCCTCAAAGAGTTTATAATCCTTGGTGGGTGGGGTGAGGGAGCAGCTTGATCCTCACATTTTACAAATGTGAAAACTGATATTTAGAGAGGCAGAGGAGGAAGGGACACAGGACTGGGTTTCCTGACAACCAGTCCTGAACTCTTTCCTTCTCTGCAGTCCTTTATGTGTATTTTCCTACTATGTTAGGGGTTTACATCTCATTCCATCAGTTGAGCTTTTGATACTAGGGCATCTGTTTAGGAAAACACTGCCAGGTTCTCTGTAAGAGTGGTGTAGAAAGAGATTTCGTGACATGATCTATTCCTAGATGACATGCATCGTGGAGAGGCTTCCTGCCCTCCAAGCCCGATAACTTTCTGGGAATCACTGACGTTGTTATAGTTCTCTGATGAGTATCTCTATAGCCACAATCTCCAATTGAAAAGCTTTATTATAAACTCTTTCAACTACCCCAGAGTGGCTGTTCATGATACAGGCAAAAAAGATTGTTTCCTATGGTGTAAACTAATGTTGGAGATTTTCCAGGCTAGAAGGAGTAATGATTTCTGGTTCATTTAGTCCTCCCCACAGCAGCACATTTTACAGCTCTAATGGCATTGTGCTTTTAATTTGAAATTCCATTTGTTCATTGCTGATATACAAGAAAGTAGTTGACTTTTGTATATTAACCTTGTATCCTGCAACCTTGCTAGAGTTAATCATTAGTTCCAGGAGTTTTTTTCTGTGTAGACAATCATGTTGTCTGTGAACAAAGACAGTTTTATTGCTTCCTTCCCAAACTGTATACCTTTTGTTTCCTTTAATTGTTATTGCATTAGTTGGGACTTCTAGTATGATGCTGAGTAGGAGTCGTGAGCACAGACATCCTTGTCTTATTCCTGGTCTTAGCAGGAAGGCCTCTAGGTCCTTACCATTAAGTTTAAAATGTCAGCTCTAGTTGAGGAAGTTCCCCTTCATTCCTGGTTTGTTGAGAGATTTTATCATGAATGGATGTTGGATTTTTGTCAAATGCTTTTTTTCTTTTTGCATCGATTGATATGTTCTTACGATTTTTCTTCTTTAGCCTTGTTGATGTAATGCATTATACTAATTGATTTTTTTAATGGTGGACCTGCCTTGCATGCCTGAAATAAATCATACTTGGTTATGGCATATAACTCTTTTTATACATTGTTGGATTTGATCTGCTAATATTTTGTTGAGGCTTTTTGCAACTGTGCTCATGTGAAATATTGTAGTTTTCTATTCTTGTCTTTGTCTTGTTTTGGTATTAAGATAATTCTAGTCTCATAAAATGAGTTAGGAAGTATTCCCTCTGCTTCTATTTTTTGAAAGAGATTGTGGAGAATTGATATAATTTCTTTAAATGTTTGGTAGGATTCACTAGTGATTCCATCTGGGTCTGGTGCTTTCTGTTTTGGAAGGTTATTAGTGATTCAACTTATTTAATAGATATAAGCATATTCACTGATCTATTTCTCTTTGTGTGAGCTTTGGTAGATTGTATTTTTCAAGGTATTAGTCCATTTCATCTAGGTTATCAAATTTGTGAGCATAGATTTTCTAATAATATTCCTTTATTATCTTTTTAATGTCCATAAGATGAATAGTGATGGTTCCTGTTTCATTTTTGACATTATTAATTTGTATCTTCTCTCTTTTTTTCTTAGTTAACCTGGCTAGAGGTTTATTAATTTTATCGATCTGTTAAAAGAACCAACTCTTGGTTTTGTTGATTTATTTTATTGATTTCCTATCTTCAGTTTCATCGATTTCTGCCCTAATTTTTATTATTTATTTTCTTGTGCTTACTTTGGGTTTAATTTGCCCTTCTTTTCCTAGTTTCCTAAGGTGGAAACTTAGAGGGTTGATTTTAGACCTTTCTTCTTTTCTAATATATGCATTGAATGCTATAAATTTCCCTCTAAGTGCTGGTTTTGCTGCTTCTCACAAATTTTGATTTTAAATTTTCATTTACTTCAAAATGTTTCTTAATTTCTCTTGTGACTTATTCTTTGACCCATGTGTTATTTAGAAGTGTGTCCTTTAATCTCTAAGTATTTTCGGTTTTTCCAGCTACCTTTCTGTTGTTGATTTCTAGTTTAATTCCATTACGATCTGAGAGCAAACTTTGCATGATTTCTGTTTTTTTTTTTTTAATTGTTAAGGTGTATTTCAGGGCCCAGAATGTCATCTGTCTTTGTGAATGATCCATGTGAGCTTAAGAAGAAAGTGTAAAAAAAAAAGAAAGTGTATTCTGCTGCTGCTGTTAGATGAAGGATTCTATATTTGCCAGCTTGATTCAGTTGGTTGATGCTATTTAGTTCAGCTATGTATCTACTGATTTTCTGGTTCTGGATCTGTCCATTTCCAGTAGAGGGCTGTTGAAGTCTCCAACTATAATGGTGGGTTCATCTGTTTCTCTTTGCCATTCTGTCAGTTTTCACCTCATGTATTTTTATGCTCTGTTGTTAGGCACATACACATTAAGGATTCCTATGGCTTCTTAGAGAATTGACCCCTTTATCATTTTGTAATGTACCTCTTTATCCCTGACAATTTGCCTTGCTCTGAAGTTAGCTTTTTCTGAAATTAATATAGCTACTCTAGCTTCCTTTTAATTAGTGTTAGCATGGTTTCTTATAGACAACATAGTTGGGTGTTGTATTTTTATCCACTATGGCAGTCTCTGCCTTTTAATTGGTATATTTAATAGACTATTGATGTTTAAAGTGATTACTGATATGTTGAGTCCACATTATCTGCCATATTTGTTGCTGTTTCCTATTTGTTGCCCTTGTTTTCTTATTTTATCTTCCACTCTTTGCCTTCTAGTTTTAATTGAACATTTTGTATGAGTCCATTTTTCCTCCTTTCTTAGCATATTAATCATACTTTTTCCTTTCCTTTTTATCTTTTTACTTTTTTTAGTGGTTGCCCTTATGTTTGCAATATACATTTACAGCTAATCTAAGTCTTCTTTCAAATAACACAATTCTACTTAATGAGTAATAATGCAAGTACCTTATTTTCAGAGTATTCCCACTTCCTCCCTCTGTCCCTTATAATATTCCTATCTTTCATTTCACTTATCCATAAGATATCATCACTGAATATTGTTGCTGTTATTATTTTGCACAAACTGTTGTCTGTAGATCAATTAAGAATTAAAAAATATTTTATTTTACTTTATTCTTTCTCTAGCACTCTTCCTTTCTTTACATAGATATGAGTTTCTGACCTCTATCATTTTTCTTTTTTCTAAAGAATATCTTTTAACATTTCCTGAAAGGCAGGTCTACTGCTGACAAATTACCTCAATTTTTGCTTTTCTGAGAAAAGTCTTTATTTCTCATTCAGTTTTGAAGGATAATTTCTCTGGATTCAGAATTCTTGATTGGTGTTTTTTTTCAATACTTCATATTTTTCACTCTTCTCTCTTCTTGATTGCATGGTTTCTGAAGAGAAGTCTGATGTATTTCTTATCTTTGCTCTTCTATAGGTAAGGTGTTTATTCCTCTGGCTACTTTCAAGACTCTGATTTTCTGCAGTTTGTGTATTATATGCCTAGTTGTAGTATGTATGTATGTATATATTTATCCTCCTTCATGTTCTCTGAGCTTTCTGGACCTGTGGTTTTTATTGCTTCATTATTATTGCTTCAAATATTTCTTTTGCAGCATTTCTTCTTGTTATTGCCGTTATGCGTATGTTACACCTTTTGTAATTGTCCCACAGCTCTTGATATTCTTTTCATTTTTTTCATTCTTCTTTTCTCTTGGCATTTCAGTTTTAGAAGTTTCTATTGACATTTCTTCAAACTTGCTGATCCTTTTCCTCTGCTGTGTTCAGTCTGTTGATGCATCTATCAAAGACATTCTTCACCTTTTGTTTTTTACAGCATTTTTCATTTCTAGTATTTCCTTTTGATTTTTTCTTTTAGTTTCCATCTCTCTGTTTACATTACCCATCTGTTCTTGCATGTTGTCCACCTTTTCCAAGGCCCTTAGAATATTAATCATAGTTACTTTAAATTGCTGTTCTGAAAATTCCAACATTCCTTCCACATCTGACTCTGGTTCTGATGCTTGCTCTGTCTCTACATGCTGTGTTTTTTTTTTTCCTGGTCTTTTAGTATGCCTTGGAATTTTTTTTGAAAGCTGGACAATGATATACTGGGTAAAAGTAACTAAAGTAAATAGGCCTTTAGTGTGAGATTTTATGTTTATCTGAATGGGGGTTAGGATATGTTTACTGTTTGCTGTATCTGTATGTGTCAGGCTAAAATTTTCTCTAATGTCTTTGTTTTTGTCTCTCATATGTATTTGGGTTTTGCAGTTCTTATAGTTATATTCTCCTATTGTTATTCATGAGCCCTGTTGATGTGTTAGTAAGGCATGGAGGAAGGGATGTGTTCTATAGTCCTATGATTAGGTTTCAGTCTTTTAGCAAGCCTGTGCCCCCTTGACTGTGAACTTCACAAGTGCTTCTCAGTTTTATTTTCTTTTGTTTTTTCTCCTTTATGTGAGACAGGAAGGCTGGAGGGAGCTAGACTTCAGTTTTCCTTTCCGCTAAGTTGGTTAGGCGTTGGTAAAATAGTTTCTCCTGAGGACCAGCCTTGTAAAAAGAAGAGAATGCCCTGTTCATTTTCCTGCCCCTACTGGAAGCACGAGGGGATTTTTCTCTGGTCTTCACTGGGCCTGTTCGAGTTCTTAACTCTCAAATTTGTCCACACTAAGCCTCTAGCTATTTTTCAATTACAGTTTAGGTTCTCCTACCCTGGCACTGGTTCTCAAAGAGGGTTCCGCTAGTGTAAGCTATGATTCTCTGTATCTGCCTGTCTGTCTCCCTAAGTTTGGGGACAGTAGTTTGTCCTGTAATCTGAGTTCTCTCATGGATCTAAGGAGAGTTGTTGATTTTCAGTTTGTTCAGTTTTTTCTCATTGTGAGGATGAGAATGAGAACTTCCAAGCTCCTTATTACATTCTTGACCAGAAATCCTCCTTTAATCTTTACTTGAATATGTGCATCCACCTTTTTTATTACCTTTATCAGTGATGACACAGATTTGTTCCTCTGTTCTTTTCACTTCATTTTATTGCATACATTCCCTGATGCAAAAACTTATTTATTTTAGTACATATTAATTAATCCATTTTGTATGTGTCCATGGTCAGAAATAACTTTGCCTGTCCACCACATCTGGAATGAATATACTATTCTGTGTTATTTTAAAAATCAACCCTAAAAAAACCCATTTGGAATTTATCACAATGTGGTATATGTTGTAATTGTACATTGTTTTCCATTTTGATATCTAGCAATCCCTCAACTATTTACTAAAAAGTGGTTGATTCTTTCCTTATAGTTGTGTTGCTTCTGGTTTATCAGCTATTAAGTTCGTAAAATAGTGCGTGTCCGCTGCTAGAATCTCTATTCTTAATCCAGTGCCATAAGGTTTTGATGATTGTTTCTTTGTAGAAGATTAAAATCTGACAGGTTATGTTTGCCATATTTACTTAAGAAAATATATACACTAGTATCCTTGCCTACTTATTCTTCCAGGTAAAGTTCACTATCAATCTTTCAAGTTATCTAAAGGATGCCATAGGGACTCTAGATTAATATATAGTTGTAATACAATTCAGATTGGTGTCTGTTTTGTTCTTACTATATTTAGACTTTCTATCCAAGAACATGATACTTCTTTGTTGATTTATGTCATTCTTTTTTTCCTCCTACTTGGATTTTATAAATTTTACAGTAATATTGTGTTTCAAGTGTATGTCTCTATCATAAATAAATTATTGTATTTTTCTAGTTCTATGATAGTACATGGGAATGCAGTTGTTTTTTGTCTATTTGCCTTATAATTTCTGAATTCATTTATTACCTTTAGTTATTTTTAGTTAATATTCTTAGAGCTGTATAGATATGTATTCATGCAATCCAAACATCAAAATATATTTCTTCCTTTCCTATATGCATTCTTCACTTTTTTCCTCTTAAAGTTTTCTTTTACCATGTTAAATATAATAGGCAACAGGAGGCATCATTATCTTCCTGTATCAAGGGGAATGAGATTTTGCTTCTTGGTTTTAATTTAAATTTTCTGTATCATGTCAAGAAACAAATTTTCCATCTGGAATATTTTTAAAATATTTTAATCTGGAATAAATATAAACTTTTAAAATCTGTTCTTGACATCTGTTGAGATAATTATGGCTTTTAAAATTTTATCTGTTAGTCTGATAAATGATGTCGACAATTTCCCTTGTGATATCAGTCTTGTGTTCTTGGAATAAACTCTCCTTATTTATAGTAGGCAAATCTTTCAATGTAATGCTATATTTCAGTTTCTTAGAGTTTATTTTGGTGTTTTACTCATATATTCCAAAGTGAAAGTGATCTATAAAATATGAGTGGTGTCTTTGTCAGGCCTGGCAGGCTCTTGTCCTTGAACTTCAGGGTGCTTCTCTAGCCATCTTATTTGTCACTCTTGAAAGCCTTTCTATCAGAGTGTTATCATATTTGAAGAATCTCTGAGGGAATTCCCTAGTGGTCTAGTGGTTAGGACTTGGCACTTTCACTGCAGGGGCCTGGGTTCGATCCCTGGTTGGAGAACTAAGGTCCCACAATCTATGTGGCACAGCCAAAAAAAAAAAAAAGAAAGAAAGGATCTCTGAGATAAAACCAAAGAAATGCTAAGGGACAATAGCATATTATTGTTTCAATTTTAATTTCTCTGAATTTTTAAAACCCCTTTCCCCGTTTTCTTTAATAAATTATCTACTTACCAATATCTTTTGCCCTTTCGTCTGTTGGGATTCAGTTTTAATGATTTGAACAATCTCTTTATATATCAAGGCTATTTCTCCTTTGGAAAAATATTTATAGGAAATATTAGTTTGCTTCACTTCCACTTCCTTCATCTGTCAACACAGTCTCATCTGACTGGTTTGTCCTCTTCCTCCTTCTTACCAGTCATGAGTGTTGCCCAAGTATGGTTTCTCCATTCTGTGTTCTTTCTCTCCTTTAACAATTCTCAAAGAGTGATCTGTGCTTCCTGAGACCCTGTGATGGGGTCTGCAAAGTCAAAACTATTTTCATATTAATATTAAGACTTTCTTTGCCTTTTTCATTCTCATTTTCTCATGAATATGCAGTGGAGTTTTCTAGAGGCTGTATGACAGGTGCTGATGTCATTGCTCTGATGGCTAATGGAATATGTGTCCTCTTAAGGCAGACATTAAAAAGGTTTGTGGGAATTCTCTGGTGGTCCAGTGGTTAGGACTCTGAGCTTCCACTGCAGGGGGCCCGGGTTCGAACCCTGGTCAGGTAACTAAGATCTTGCAAGCAGCGTGGTGAGGCCAATAAATAAATAAATAAATAAAAGTAAGAATAAAAAATTTAAAAATCTAAAAAATTAAAAAATAAAAAGATTTGCAAAATGCCTCTCACTAATTTTTTTTTGGAAAATATAGATTTTTTTCCCAAAAGTTAACGTAAACATATAATGGGATGAGTATTATTATATTTAAATACATTAATAAATATTTATTTTGAACATTTCTGGGGTTTGATTTCTAATTCAGTAAATATCTATAGATAGAACCCATATAAATACAAGCTCTTTAGGTCCCTCAATAATTTTGAAGACTAAAGGGATCCTGAGACCAAAAAGTTTGAGAACTGCTTTTCTCGTACTGCCTGCTCTGTTTTTTCTCATAACCCCTACTTGTCTGTGAGGATGACTCCCAGATGAAGACCACACTGTGAGAAGAAGCACTGTTATTTCCTCCTGGAACTTTTTACTTGAAATTTTGACAGGTAGAGAAGGTGCCTTGGGTTAGGATTGGCCCAAACCTCTGAAATAAGGCACCTCAGAGACTACTGTCCAAGATTTGCATTTCATTTCTGCCTCTCAAAATAAAGTAACTAAAACTGGAATTGGAGTATAAACTAGATTATTTACTGAGCTTTCTTTGTGTCAGGCACTTAGGAACACAGATTTAAGGCACCCTGTCCTCAAGTAGCTCAAAGTGTAGTGGGTAGAAAAAGGGTGATTTTATGTATGTGCCAGTTCTTATCACCTTCAATGTTATACTTAGGATTGACTTAATGTTCTTTCTTTTAAGTGATAAGACAATACTCGTATCTTGGTAGGTTGTATAATGCCTCTCTTACCCTTTTTTCCTTTTGCATCCTCCCTTTTCCACATTTGTGGTATCTGGCATATTATGTACACGGAATACCATGTGCAGGTCAACAGTTATCGTTCTTGAACCAAAATAAGAAATAGAAAAGTTTATTGCTTCTTTGTGTTTGTTAGCATTGGAATATGTGACATACTTTATATTTTTATTTGAAGGGTTGTGTGTATCAGCCTGCCCATTGGTTTATACATTTGCTTTTGCCAAATGGGCTAGTTGAGATGGAGGTATTAATTTGTTTGTACCAACATGTGTTGCTGTCACTAGTTAAACAAGATGCTAGTATGCCATACCACAAATTAGCACCATCCCACCCCATCCCCACCTGGCTCTTTCAGTACAGCTGTTGGGAATATGCACTCCTCCTCCCCTTTTCCCCCTTCTTCCTCCATCCTAAATGACCTACATTAAGACTGGAAGTGGTGAACTGCCTTCCTAGCCTTTTCATCCTCTCTCTTCCAGTCCACCGCTGCCACACTTACCTCCTAAAATTATGTTTTTATCATGTTGCTCCTCAAAAACTACAGTGACTCCATTGGCTTCCCAACCATTTGCTCACATACAGCTACCCTGTCCTCTAGTCAAGCACAGATGCCAGCCTCATTCTCATCTCAAGCCTTTGGCCATTTTGTTTCCTGGTCCTCGAATACCTTCTTTCCTCCATGAAGGCTTCTCTAGCTTACAATCTCCCTTCCATTTTCTAAATGCCGGTTTCACTTTTATTCTAATAGTTTAACACTTAGCTGTTGTATAATTACATTATGTGGAAGTTTCCTCCCCAACTAGATAATAAATTCTTGAGAGCAGTGACAGGGTAACAAATGTTTTTTGTATCCTTAATCCTCTACCCCCATAGTGCAAGGCATAGATTTATTGAGTATTGGCTATATAAATATGTTGACTGGCTATTAACCATTCCTCCCCAACTAGAATCCTCCTCAATAAGCATTTATTGAATACCTTCTCTGGAACAACACTAGAGTTGTTAAGACCACAAAAATGAGAAGGATACGGTGTAGTCACAAGACTCAAGTGGAAGAGATTATGCAATCAGCATAGATGTCTGAACAAAGCGGGTGTTGAGGGAAAGCTTGTATGAGCTGGCCCGAGATGGATTGAAGGGGACTTCACCAGGCTAAAAAGAGGGTGGGGGCTGGGTGGGATTTCAGATAGAATATATGGCCTGAGCAAAGGTATGGAGGTGTTAAAGTACATGGCCTATGTGGAGTATAACAAATCTATGGCAGGAGATAAGTCTGTCTGGGTAGATGGGATCCAGATTTGATAGGGCTCTGAATACCATACAAAGAAATGTAAACTTGACCCAAAAGGCAATGGGGAACCAGCTTATGATTTTAAGCAAGAAGTTGACAAAAGGCACTGAAAGTGTCAGCTATGTAACGCAGATATCAACCAAACATTTTTCCCTGTTTGCCCTCTCCCCATAACCCTTCATTGTATGACAAGCCCTATAGTAATCCACTAGTTGGGATAATAAATCCTGTTACTTTGTTCCTGGTCTACCCTAAATTCTGGCTGACCTCAGGCTTGTGACCATCTAGAGGTTTGATTTATTCCAGATGTGCCATTCTCTGGACTGACATGTCATAGGGAAGCCCCAGAGTGTTATGGAAAGAGCAATAGGCTTGGAGTTCAACTAAATGCAGGATCAAATCTCAACTTGGAGGAACTTTAAATTATTTCCTCATTATTCTGCTGCTTTAACTTTTTGTCTGGAACTTTTTTATATCTGCAGAATAAAACCAAATACTACCAGAATGGATTATCCACGGGCAAAATATCACTTCGAGTTTTACTGATTATGTTCTTTTTCTTTGTTGAACTCCAGTTTGTTGCATCTGTTTTGCTTGATCTGCTTGCTGCTTCTAATTTTCTTTTGTTGACCCTTTATTTCTATGTACTTATTAAGGAAGCACTTTATAACCCAAACACTGAACCAGATAACTGTTCCACGAAATGTTTGAAATGAGGCAGCTCAATTTAGCTGGGTTGTTCTGTGTCAGTGGCTTACAGGAAGGAGTTTGTAAGGTCCTAATGGGGAAACGGAAGAGTTTTCCAGCTTCTCCTTTGTTGAGTCTTCATCTTGTAGCGTCATTATTTTGTTTTAATGAATTCCCAGAACAATAGGTACACCTTCTGAAAATATGACTACAGGACATATTCCAAAGCCAAATATAAATTATTTTTGGACTCCCCATACTTCTTCTTCCTATGATTTGTGTGGCTAATGTAGAGTTGCTGAAACTGTGTATTTTAAATCATTTCCTGAATGAAGCACATAACCAGTGAAGAGAGAGGGAAAGGATTCTGCATCATTTTGCAAATTTTCTTGCCTACTTTCAGTGCTAGTCACTGGAATTCACAGGCGTTGGATGAATTTAAACAGAAAGAAAATCTCCCAAGTTCTTCTCATCAGCTAAAATGGTGCTCGTTTTCCATTAAGATTTCTAGAAACCTGGAATACCTACTTTTGAGATGGCTTTTATAGGTTCGTTGAACGTAGTAAATCCCAGAGTTAGACAAATATTAAGTGCAACTATTGACTCTGATGCCACCTACATTTAAAAGGGAAAGTTGATGTGAGGGGCGAGGGCAGGAAACATGCCTTGTTTGGATTTTGTTATTTGTGTTTAGGCTAATGTTGTTTCTGCTTGTTTTTCATTTTCATCCTGTTGAGTTTGAAGCAGCAACGGAAGTGTCAGATGGAATTCTTGGAAATTAAGGACTGGAGCTTGAGATAGAGATGAGGGCTAGAGATAGTAGGTTTCCTTAAAGGATAAGATAAAGTAACTCAGAGTAAGGCAGGTAAGGATCTGTTATCTCAGTCAGATCAAGAACAAAATAGAGAGACTGATTTTTTTCTTAAATAAAGATTAAAGACACTTCTTCCTGGATGACAGGAGGGAAGACTGAGAGATTCAGAATTTCCTGTGTGTCGTTGGTAATAGGAAAAACCTGCTAAGGATCCGTGGTAGTCAGGTTAGACTTGGAAGCAGCAGCAGAGTCCGCTTTTGTCACCTTCTTGCTTAGAATCATAATTCAGAGGAATTCGTGTAAGTGCATTTTTGCAGGTGTGCTCAGAGAAGGGGCGTGAAGGAAGCAGGATAGAGCAGGAGGAAGAGTCTAGCGAGGATGAAGGATTGGCTGGCAGTGAGGGAGCTGGGCTGAAGATGCAAAGCATGGATTCTTAGTATCCTAGGAAACATTTGATCCACATAGGAAGGTTAGAGGTTTTGTAGCTGAGGGAATGGTTTTATGATAGATAATTTTCTAAATTATTAGTACCTCTGGGTAAATGACCCTACTGTCTCCACCTGACCATATGTCACCATGGAAGCATGGTAATGTTCCTGGAGAACCTGTTGTTTAGACTCATGTCTGCACAGAGTTCAAGCTGTTGGTGTATACTAAAGAATGTTGTTGAGAATGTGTTTCTTTTATTTATATTCATCCTTATCCATAAGTGAATGGCAGATTTCCCTTAGAATATCTGTTCTCTTGATTTCAGTCATCACCTTGATATTGATAACTCCCAAGTCTTTGCCTCTCAATCTTCATCTCATCTGGCCTACCCAGCATCATTTCTGTATCTGTCCCACTATCCCACAATGCTTCATACATAATAGGTGGTTCATAAATGTCACTCATGCTGACCTCCTCCTTCAGGCTGACCTCTTTATCATAAGTGAGATGTTGTGAAATTGAACACATGATTTGGAGCTTACCGTCTTTTAAAAACACTAACTGGGCAAGTTACTTAGTCTCTCTGAGCTTTGGTTTCCTTATCTGCACTAGGAGTGCTAATGCCACAGCTTAGGAACGCTGGAAAAATTAAGTGAAAGAGTTCACTTTAAGTGCATGGCCCAGGGCCTGAAAATTAATTGAAGTCCTGGTAAATGTTGCTTCTTTCTCCTTTATGCTCAATGTTTAAAATATTTAATTTAGCTGCTGTGATTCCAGTTTTTTAGGCCTAACATTTAATTAATTAATTTTAAATTAATTAATTAACTATGGCTGCACGGGGTCATCATTGCAGTGCACGGGCTTCTCTAGTTGTGGCATACGGGCTCTCCAGTTGCAGTATGTGGGATCTTAGTTCCCCGACCAGGGATCAAACCTGGGCTCCCTGCATTGGGAGCACAGAGTCTTAACCACTGGACCACCAGGGAAGTCCCCCTAAAGTTTAATTTAACGTATTTGGTATTTACCACATTCTTGCACATAATTCTGATAACCCAGAGTAAGAAGTTTCTTAAAAGAGTATTATTTAGGGCTTCCCTGGTGGTGCAGTGGTTAAGAATCTGCCTGCCAATGCAGGGGACACGGGTTCGAGCCCTGGTCCGGGAAGATCCCACGTGCCATAGAGCAACTAAGCCTGTGCACCACAACTACTGAGCCTGTGTCTAGAGCCCGTGAGCCACAACTACCGGGCCCGCTTGCCACAACTTCTGAAGCCCGCACGCCTGAAGCCCGTGCTCCACAACAAGAGAAGCCACCACAATGAGAAGCCCGCGCACCACAACGAAGAGGCACCCCCGCTCACTGCAACTAGAGAAAGCCTGCACACAGCAACAAAGACCCAATGCAGCCAAAAATAAAATGAATGAATGAATGAATGAAATTTAAAAAAATAGTATTATTTGCCTAATCGAATAGAACTTTGCTGGCTATGAAACTTGATCAAGATTTCATCAAAAACTGGGGTGGTGGTGGTGCAGGGCTAGATAAAATTGGCTGTAATGTTGTTTTTATTTTTTAAAAAAAAAAAGATCAATATACTAAGATTTTTTTGAATAAAATGTTATGATCTGAAGATTCCCACTTGGGATGTGAAAAGTGTTTCATCTTTAATATTAAATTCTTGAGCAGAGAACAACATTGAACAGCACAGTATGCCTCTTTTTCCCAGTATTTCTGTGCATCTATATTGTGTTAAGAACTCTGGGAGAGCCGGAGGCATAAAATAATATTTTTCCACTCCCAGATGGCTAGCACATTTCTGAATACTGCTGTCTAGTTTTTATTTCAGATTTTTATTGTGAACTCCCATGAGTTTTGTATGCATGTCCTCGTTTGATTTGCTTATTTGCAGTGGTTCTCAAAAAACCAATATCAACTACATGGTAAGGGTAGCGGTATGTTATATCTGGAGGGTAACTGACTATGCTAAGTAGTTTGTATGTCTATACTGTCAAAATAAGAGCACGAAAGAGGACATACGAATAAGTGGTAACCCAAAAGGTGAAAACTACCCAAATGTCCATCAGCTGATAAATGGATAAATAAAATGTGGTATATCCATACAATGGGTGTTATTCAGTTCTAAAAAGGAATGTCGTACTGATACATGCTACAGCATGGATGAGCCTTGAAAAAATTATGAGAAGTGAAAGAAGCCAGACACAAAAGCCCACATCTTATATGATTACATTTATATGAAATATCCAGAATCAGCAAATCACAGACACAGAAAGAGAATAGAGGTTATAAGGGGCTGGGGTGGGAGGGAGATGGGGAGTTATGTTTACTGGGTAGCAAGTTTCTGTTTGAGATAGTGAAAAATTTCTGGAAATGGATAGTGATGATTGCACATCATTGTAAATGTGCTAAATGCTACTGAATTGCCAGTTTAAAATGGTTTAAGTGGTAAATTTTATGTTATGTGTATTTACCACAATAAAAAAAGAATAAGTGGTAAGGGGCTTGGAAATCATTGTAATAAGCCTCCTGTTTTTTTTTCTGTACAGGAGCTATGGATAACAGAGGCTTTCAGCAGGGGAGTTTCAATAGCTTCCAGAGCAGCTCCAGTGATGAGGACTTGATGGACATACCAGGGACAGCTATGGATTTCTCCATGAGAGATGATGTTCCTCCCTTAGATGGAGAAATAGAAGGTATCATTACTGCTGATGACAATTTATCTTTTTAAAAATTATTTCCAATGTACATACAATAACATTTATTTATCTCCTGGCACACAGTCCTATGAATTTTAACACATGCGTAGATACTTGTAATTACCACCACTGACAGGGTAAGAACAGTTCAACACCCCCAAAGCATTCCTTCTTATTACCCTTTGCAGTCAGTCCTCCCTGACCCCCAAGCCCTGGTAACCACTGATTTGCTCTCTGTTCCATAGTTTTTCCTTTCTGAGAATGTCATATACATGGAGTCACATAGTTTCAACTTTTGAGACTGACTTCATTCACTCAGCTTAATGCCTTGGAGATTCATTTAAGTTGTTCATTCCTTTCTCTTGCTGAGTAGTATACCCCGGAGTGGGATCACTGGATTGTGTGATAAATGTATGCTGAACTTTGTAAGTAACTGCCAAACCATTTTTCAGAGTGGCTGTACCATTTTGCATCTGAACTAGCCATGTATGGTAGTTCTTCCACTTGTTCTGCTCTTAGTATTTTCAGTAATTTTAATTTTAACCATTCTAACAGCTATGTAGTGTTATCTCATCATGGTTTTAATTTCATTTCCCTAACGGTTTATGATGTTGAACATCATTTCATGTGCTCATCTGCCAACCTTATATCCTCTTCGATGAAGTGTCTGTTCAAATCCTTTCCCCTTTTTATAATTGTTTTCTTATTATCTGGAATATATTTATAAAATGAAAATTCCCCTTATCTATTATTTGGTTATGTAGTAACATCATTCTCTTCATTGGCTGCATACAATTTCATGGTATAGCTGTACCATAGTTTACTTAACCAAGCTTCTATTGATGCACATTTCAGTTGCTTCCAATCTCTTGCTATTACAAACAATGCCACAATGGACAACCATGTGCGTGTGTGTGTGTGTGTGTGTGTGTGTGTGTATCTTTTAAGTGTATGAGAGCATTTCTGTAGCATGAGTGTGTAAGAGTGCTTATTTCCCCTTTCACCAGCCTTGCTGGTACTAAATATTATAATTCTTTTTTCATCTTTACAATATGATAAATAAATACATCCCTATTATTGTTTTAATTTTCACTTTTTAAAATTAATGAGCTTGAGCATATTTTCATGTTTATTAACCATTTAAATTTCTTTTTCTGGGGAATTCCCTGGTGGTCCAGTGGTTAGGACTTTGCACTGTCACTGCCGGGGGCTCGAGTTCAATCCCTGGTCAGGGAACTAAAACCCCACAAGCTGTGCGGTCTGGCCAAAAAAAATTCTTTTTCTGGAAGTTTCCTGTTCATATGATGTCCCTGTTTTTCTAATGGGCTGATTATCTTTTCTTATTTTCTCTCACACTTTTTTTTTGTTGTAGCGGTATGCGGGCCTCTCACTGTTGTGGCCTCTACCATTGCAGAGCACAGGCTCCGTACGCGCAGGCTCAGCGGCCATGGCTCACGGGCCCAGCCACTCCACGCCATGTGGGATCTTCCCGGACCGGGGCACGAACCCGTGTCCCCTGCATCGGCAGGCAGACGCTCAACCACTGTGCCACCAGGGAAGCCCTTTTCTTACTTTTTTATAAGAGCCCTTTATATTATTATTATTAATCTTTTGTCTAATGTAGGTTGAATATGTATATTTTCTATTTCTGGTTTGCTTTTGTTAACTTTGTTTTTTTAATCTACAAATATTTTAAAATTTTTGTATAGCTAGGTATATAACCCTTTTCTTTTATGACTTCTGAGTTTCTTGTTGTAATTAGAAAGGACTGTATCATTTTAAGATTAAATTTATATACTTTATTGTCTGGTTCTTTAAGTGATTGGGATTGCCATTCTCAAAGTGAAATCGGGACAAGAAGCTACTGTCAGAATTCATTATTTAGCAAATTTGTATTAAGGGCCTATGACATTACAGATATTTTGCTAGGTTCTGGGAATTAGCAAGGCTTTAAGGCACCATCCCTGCCTTCATGAAGTTGATTCTAGCTAGCCTAACAGACACATAAGTACTTATGATAGTACCTACCTACCTCTTAAGAGTTGTTTTCAGGATTAAATGAGATAATAACATATAAAGTGCTTATGTACCCAGCATAGAGTTAATGCTCAATAAAATGTTAGCTGTCATAATCATCATCATTATTATGTCTATTATAACCCTATATTACAAGGACTTAGCAGAGGACGCATTCTGTGTGTGTGTGTGTGTGTGTGTGTGTGTGTGTAGGATTGGAAAAAATTTCACAGAAAAGGTGTGTTTGAGAAGGGCCTTGAAAGGTAAATTATTTGGTAGGAGGAAGAGCATTTGAGGCAGAAAGCAAGCTTTTACAGAGATAGCAACAGGCATAATATACAGAGGTATAAAAAGGCAGAATATAAGCCCAAATAAGTAAATTGGGGCCTGAATGTCATGCTGAGAAGTTTGAATTAACCTTATTGTCACTGTGAGGACAAAACTCCTTCACATACTCATTCAACAAATACTTTTCGAGCACCTGGTATGAACCAGGTACTGCTATAGGCACTGGGAATACAGTGGCAGGATTAACATAGATAAGATCCAAGCTGATCTGGAATTTAGATCTAGTTGGGTAAATAAACAGATTCCCTAGTTAATTACACATTGTGATAAGTTCGAGGATGGAAATAAACTGAATGACAATAGATGATAACTGGGGAATACAACAATAGTTGGAAAGGTCAGGGAAGGCTCCTCTGCGGGGAGGTGCCCAACTTGGGATGAATATACAGGTAAGAAAACCACAGGTTCAAAAGGATAACAAGAAATTTGCCTGGTAAAGGTACCTCAGGGCAGTGACAGTAGAAGAGAGCCCCTGAATTTAAAGTTCATAAAAGAAAGGTACTCATGGTTTGGTATTTAGTGGGTTTTCCTATTTGCCTACTAATATAAAAGGGACATGTGTGTATCATGTCCATTTATGAGTACTTACAACCACAGTGAGTCAGTCATACCAATTACTGGCTCTAGTGAAGTGGTCAGTTAGGGTATCCATTAGCTTAAACTGGCTACCTCTACTTAAGCCTTCTGGCTAAACCAGAGTGGTTTAGCATAGTTATCATCATTGCTTCTAATGAAAAATGATTTCATATGGCATCTGTATGACCAAAATAGTTTTTCTGTGTTCACGTTGCTCTGGGTAGGTGATTGGGGCAAGTATCCATTATTCCTATTTAATAAACTAGAAGAGGCAGACAAGATTTTGACATTGCTTATGATTGTGGAATATAGTTTTAGGTGAGTAGTCCTTCACCACTTATCACTAGCCTTTACAGGAGAATTACTACTTGTGGCTTCCAACGTCTGACCGTATAATAATGAGGCTGTTTTCCATGAGCCACACACAAAAATCAGTCCACTTACAATACTCCCTAGTGATATAATTTTCTTGCTTTGCTTTTTAATTGTTCTTATTTTATTTAATGTTTTCACATCGGATTTCCTAGTGAACACAACAACAACAGAAAAAAAAGGTCATAAAGTCCTTGATATTTGATGGTGAAACTGTGCATAAAATATTACACTTTGTACCAGGCACAATGGCACGTACTAAAAAGATTAGTTAAAAGGAGCTTGAAAGGCAGCAGAAGTGGTCCTTGTTTTCCAGATGGCTGGAGGGATTGATTTATGAGTAATGAATAAATAAATTATGCATGGCATGGTTAAATGCATCTGAGGTAGTGTTATAGTAGTCTGTAAATTAGAAGAAACATAAACAGAGATCTGAAAGAAGGGGAGGAGGAGGCAAATAGAAAAAGGGTTTGAGTAACAGGAAGAAATTCAGAGCTATTCTCATAGTCCATCTGTTCTCACTTGCCTGCCTCCGCAGCCTGGAACTCCTGGTCAGCAATTCAGCAATTCATTCATTTATGGAACACCCAGATACGAACTGTGTTGTTTTGGTAATGTTCTTCGATTCTCTTTTCCCCCTCGCTTCCTTGTCTTTCTACCTAGCATGCCTTGCTGCTACTCCCTAACTGTAGAATGAGGAGACATTCCTGGCAGAAAGAGCAGCACAGGTAAAGGCACATAGCAGCATGAGAGAGCGTCCTCTGCTCAAGAAACAGAGTCTGTATGTCTGAGGCCTGAGACTTCAAGGGTGGGGATGGTGAGAGTTGGAGCGGGATATAGGCTGGGAGATCTAGTTAGAAATCTAGGTGGGGTCCAGATTGTCTGCGCTTTTGGACCTCATCTTGTAACCAAGGAGTCACCAAATGATTTAAAAGCAGAGGAATGATGTGATCAGATTGGTGTTTTAGAGAATTATGGCAGTGTGGAAGATAGGTTCAAGGGAAGAGTATGCTGGAGACTGGAAGACCAGTTAAACTGTTAGTTTTGAACAATCTAGGCAAAAGAGCAAAGGCCTGAATTAAGGCAGCAGGAAATGAAGAGGGGGAAAGAATAAGTTCTGGAGAAATTTCAGAGTGGGGATCAATAGACATGGAGAATAAACCAGAAGAGTCACAGATGACTTCAAAGCCCAGGTGGAGTATGAGCAGGCCATTTCCCCCTCACGTGTGAGAACATGCCCAGACCACCCCTGCCAGCCTCAGCATTAACCTCCCGATGTCCCAGGGAAGGGAAAAATCTTTTAAAATGAAAAACATGACGGTGCATGAAATCCACCATGGAAGCTGTGAAACAGTTCTGTTTGTTCTGCCCCGCTGTAAAGAAAGATCATAGTATTCCTTCAGAGAGAAACAGAAAACATCTTAGACTTCAGCTCATGGAGAATCCTCCCTTCATCATCTCAGTTAGACTCTCCCAAACTGACTCATTTGTGTGGATGGTGCCAGGAGGAGAAGGAAAGGGAATTTGGGAACCGTCACCCTCATAATATTCAAACTTCCCTAAACGCTTAGCCTAGGAGAATGGCAATTGTTATCGCTGCTTTTTGAGCTTGAAAAAAAGAAAAAGTAGCCCTTATCAAAAGCTCCGTGGGGCCATAAACCTCACCTGTTTTAATATGCTGACCCCATAAAATGAGGCCTATGGTGATGGTCCATAGGCTTTAAAGGCTTCCTTTAGGTTCCTTAATGGGAAAATACCCAGTCAGATTTCAGAATGTATGCCCTCTAATCTCTCCCCCACTTATATATTTATATTTTTGTCTTAAGTATATGTTTTATTCAGGTCTACTGAGTTTTTACCTAATGTCCCATCCAGGACACTGCATTACATTTAGTTGTCGTGTCTCCTCGGGCTCCTCTTGGCTGTGTTGGTTTCTTAGACTTTCTTCATATTTGGTGACCTTTGACAGTTTTGAGGATTACTGGCCAGGTATTTGTAGAATGTTGCTAAGTTGGGATTTGTTTGATGTTTTTCTCATAATCGGACTGGGGCTTGGGGGAAGACTAGAGGTAAAGTGTCATTCTTACCACATCATATCAAAGGTATATACCATCAATATGACTCATCACTGCTGATGTTCACCTTGATCACGTGGCTGAGGTAGTGTTTGTCAGTTTTCTCCACTGTGAAGTTACTCTTTTTTCATCCTTTGCACAATGTGTTCTTTGGTTAAGGAAGTCACTGCGTAGCTGACACTTAAGAATAAGGAAGTTATTCTCTACCTCCTTGAGGGTGAAGTATCTACAAACACTATTTGGAATTGTTCTTCATTGGAGATTTCTCTATTCTCAGTTATTTATTCATTCACTTATTTATATCAGTAGGGACTCATCTGTTTAATACTTTGGGCTATAATCCATTATTACTTTATTTTATTCAAATTTTTCTAACTTTGCATTTGGAGCTCTTTCAATTGGCTCTGTCTCCCTTTGATATACCCCTGTCACTGTGCAGGTTTCTTAAGCACTTATTTACTTTCTGGTACTACAATATGCTCCAGGCCCATGTTATATATTTCCTGCCTCAGTCCTAGAATCAGCCATTTCTCCAAGGAGCCCTAGTTCCTTTCAGCGGAGATTGGTATTAGAAAGCAAGATCTGGGCATGAGGTGTGCTTTTTTCTGTTGGGGTGTTGTTGCTTCTAGGTCCTCTCAGTAAGGAAATATAAATTTATGTGTATTCTGACCCACGTATTTACACATACCTGTAAATAGATTATCTGTATGTAACTGTCGGCATCTATATTAAGCTAAACATGAGATCATACTGGTGTCTCTAACTGTAATCCGTTACCACATGGATCATTCTTGCCTCCTCCCCTTGCTTATCTGTAACCGTCCCCTCCAGGTAGTGAGAAACGTGGCTCCCACCATCCACCATCCAATATTTAACTGTTCATTTCCACTGTATGTGCATGGTTTCAAATTGTTAACCCATACCCTCCGTGGGAAACTACTTTATCAACTACAGTGAAGTGCTTATACAAAATTCTTTTACCTTTAGTCTTACAAACTCCACTCATTTCCAGTTACTTGGATCAGCATCTTTTTCCTTTACCCCTTTAGTGAGGCTGTTTCACAAATTTGTAATATAATTGGATTCTTTTGCCACATTCTGCATTCCATCCTGAGATTTTCTTTTTAATTGCATACATTAAGGTTCACTCTTTGTGCTGTAAAGCTCTATAGATTTTGGCAAATGCATAGTGACATGTATCTACTATTACAGTATCATGCAGAATAGTTTCACTGCCCTAAAGAATCTCCTGTGCCTTACCTATTCGGCATCCTTTCTTCTGAGCCCCTGGCAACCACTGATCCGTTTTCATCTTTATAAATTTGTCTTTTCCAGAATGTCTTTATAAATGGAATCATACAGTACATAGACTTTTCAGATTGGCTTCCTTCACTTAGCAGTATGCATTTAAGGTTCTTCCATGTCTTTGTGTGGATTGATAGCTCGTTCCTTTTCATCCCTAAATAATTTTCCATTGTCTGGATATACCACAGTTTGTCTATTTATTCACCTACCTACTATAGGACATCTTGGTTTCTTCCAACTTTTGGCAATTATGACTAAAGCTGCTACAAACATCTGTGTGTAGTTTTTCCTGTGGGTGTAGGTTTTCAAGTCAGTTGGGTAAATATATAGATGCAATTTCTGGATTATATGGTAAGACTATGTTTGGTTTTATAAGAAGTTGCCTAACTGTCTTCTAAAGTGGCTGTACCATTTTGTATTCCCACCAGCAATGAATGAGAGTTCCTGTAATTCCACATCCTTGTGAGCAATTGGTATTGTCAGTGTTTTAGGTTTTAGCCATTCTAATAGGTGTGTAGTGGGAACTTGTTGTTAATTTGCATTACCCTAATGACAAATGATGTTGAGCATCTTTTCATTTGCTATTTGCCATCTGTATGTCTTCTTTGGTGATGTTCAGATCTTTTGATTTTAGCTCTTCTTTTCTAATATACACATTTAATATTATGAATTTCTAAGTACTGCTTTTTGCTGTATCCCACAAATTTTATGTTGTATTTTCATTTACTTCAAAATGTTTTAAAATTTGTCTTCAGACTTCTTTGACCCATGGGTTATTTGGAAGTATTTTGCTTAATTTCCAGGTATTTAGTCATTTTCCAGCTATTTTTCTGTTACTGGTTTCTAGTTTAATTCCCTTGTGTTAAGATTTATGTTAAACTGGCTAGGAGTTGGGCTTTGTTTAATGTTTGGTGTAACTATTAGTGCCAGGGGTTAAATTCCTGTAGTGTCCTTGTTTTTGTCTCCTCTCTTGATTTTGAGTTTCCTTAAGTACAATTCCTTGAAAGAGATTCTGTGTCTTGCAGCTGTAATCCACTGTTATTAAGATATGGGAGCCCCATTGGTGTGGTTGTATGGTATGGGGGAGCAGGTTATTTTATAATCTTCTGATTAAATTGCAGTGTCTGTTGGACCTGTGTCTTTAACCTTCACAAAGTGTAATCTGGTGTTATAGCTTTTTGTTCTCCCTGCCCCCTACTCCTGTCTCTGACCTCAGCATTCCCAGCCCATTTCCAGGAAGCCCAGACCCCTACTGACTTTGCTTTTTTCCCTTAAGTGAGATGGGTTAGGGCTGGAGAGGGAAGAATGCCCTTCCCCCAACTGGGATAAGGCTCAGGCAAAGTATTTTCCCCTGGAGCATAGGCCTTTGTTACAGAGACAGGTCTGGCCTATTTCACAATGATAGCTCTTCACTTCTCCTCCTCTGAGCTAGGAGGACATGTTTCTTAGCTCTTCATTTTGAGAACTTGGTAGGGTTCCTGGAGATAAAAGCCACCGAAGTATAGGCTCAGGAGATCCTTACTCTCACACAAGTCCACACACAGCCTTCAGCAATTCATCAAAGTTGCCTTTAAGTAGCCCTACCAGTTATGGTTCTAGCAGTTTCTACTCCAGGTAAGCAGATCTCTCTGTGTCTTTTTGGATAAGCCTGTCTCTTCAGATTTGGGGGTCAGAGTTTCCCTTGCAGCAGTTCTCCGGTGGGTCCAAGAAAAGTTATTGATTTTTCAGTTTGTCTAGCTTTTTCTTGCTGTACGCATGGGAGCAACAACTTTTTTGTTTTTTTAATTGAAGTATAGTTAATTTATAATGTTGTATTAGTTTCAAGTATACAGCAAGACAATTTCTGAGCTTTTTACTTGCCAGAGCTGAATCTGGAAGCTCCCCGTTTATTTTCTAATTAGTGAGACCACTTTGGTCCCCTCTCAAAGGGAGAAAAAAATTAGAGGGCGTTTGGCCTCTAATAAATCCTGAGTGGATTATTATGAACCTCACCTTGTTCCAATTTATGGCATTATGTGGTAGACGAGAGGGTTGCTGTGATGTTTCAGGAGTGTGTGCTGGGTGTTTCCGGGGTCTGTGGCTAGCAGGTACTCCAGAGGTACCGTGGCCATGTTGGTATAGTTCTAGTTAGGCACAGACTGGAAGTGTTGGGTCCCAGGTTGTGCTCTACTTCATCTCTCAGCTGAATCTTACTTTCCTAAGGATTGGTAGTACCATTTATTGATCTTGCCAGAAGGGTATTCTGTGATAACTCTACAATCAAAATACCATTTGGAATTCCTCAAAGCTAATGTCTTCTCAGAAGTCATTCAACACAATGTACGAATAACCCACAAATAATCATTACTAAAATTATAGAGTACGAGAGTTGGAAAGGACCGTAAAAATCATACATGCTGATATGCCCTCATTTTTACAGATGGGGAACCTGAAACCCACAGAGATCAAGACAGTTGCCCAGGGTGACACAATTAGTGAGTTATGGAGCTAGGGTTGGAATCTGTATCTTCTCACTGCTGGACAGTGGGTCTGATCACAAAGACTTCCTTCCTTCCTTCCTTCCTTCCTTCCTTCCTTCCTTCCTTCCTTCCTTCCTTCCTTCCTTCCTTCCTTCCTTCCTCCCTTCCTCCCTCCCTCCCTCCCTCCCTCCCTCCCTCCCTC